>NW_025999977.1:50918579-51009552 GCF_001458135.2 Marmota marmota marmota
ATATATATATATATATATATATATATAATTCCAGATTCAATAATTTAATTTTCTCAGTTTCAAAGCCCACTGTTTAATTTTGGCAAAGACAGTAACTGGTGAATTTTCTTAAGGGCCTAGCTGAGCTCTTCTGTCTATGCCTAGTACTTGGGTACTATTCACATGCTAATTGCATAACCATATACACCTATCACTTTTTATCAAAAACAAGAATTCTTTTACTTGGAAGATTATAAAGACAACTAAAACAATTAAATGCCATCTTTATCCTTTGTATGAAATATCCTTTACTGGTTTTGTGATAATGATTATCACATGATGTTATTTGGATAATGTGAGAGCAGATTGTGTAAAATGGAAGATCTTTGCTACTGTTGTGACTCTGCCCGGTGTTCAGACAGTGGAAGGAGAAGTTATGCTCCATTTGATTACAATGTGTCAAAATACATTCTACTATCATGTAGAACTAATTAGAACAAATTTAAAAACAGAATAATTTAAAAAAGAGCATGGAAGAGAGCTAAACTCCCTCAGTAGAAGAGTGGTCGTGTTTTGAAACATTGATTCAAGCAAAGACTTATACAAAACCTAGTGTATATGAAATAATTAAACAAATGTAGTTCCAGTTTTAAATTTTTATTTCTTTTTTGGGCCAATTAGCAGTGGGGAAAGCAGTGCCTCTTGTCTGATATGGTTTGGATCTTCTTCCAATTTTGCCATATCGTTCTAAACATTCTTGTTTGTTTTCCACTTTATCCATTGTTCCGGTCTTTGCTGATGCATGCCGGATTACCACCATTGCTGGTATTAAATCCTAATTGCTGTGTTTCTCTGAATCCCTGCAATTGCTTAGGCTTTAGGAATTTGTACATGGAGTTGTTCAGTCTCTGTTTTTCAGACTCTGTTTGTTCAGCCTCTGATGAATTTCTGTTGCTCTGAATCTCTTTGACTCAGTTCTCTGAATCGCTTGTGGGCAAATCTTGACATAAATTTCTTCAAATGCAGTCAAATGACTGAAAAGATTCTCTGCTCTTTTGGGGTGGGAATTTAATAATCCCAGTGTACTACTAGCAGACAAAGAAGATGATCTTTTGTCCAAGTACTGTTTGTATTCTTTATATTTCAAAAACCCATTCCTTTCTGGTTTCTTCCCTCATTATCACCTTAGTTTTGGAAGGTACTTTGGGAAAGGAGCAAGATTGCTGGATTTAGCAGACAAGAACACGTAGGAGGGTATCCAAGGGAAGTCTGAGCTATTGATTAGATATCCAAGTGAAAATGGGGATTAGAAATAAGATATCTAAGCCTAGAGATTGGAAGTGTTTAGGGTTCAATTAGGAGTCATTGGAATATAGATATTCGAAATTAAAGCAGGAAACTGGATGAGAACATCGAAAGAGTATGTCCAGAGAAGGGAGCCAAAATTAGTCCTAAGGAACAACACAGATGATCTATAATGAATTGATATATTCCTATTGGCCTATAACCTTACTTTTGTTGGAAAGAATTTAGAAAAGTGAGAAATAAACTTTATTTGGATATGCCTTGCATGTGGAGACATGTGGTCATACTTAGCTTATCCTTGTTTAGTGAGGGCGCGGGACGCTTGGCACAACTGAATCTGTGTGAGAATGAGCTGGATTTTAGCAGGATTCCATTGTATAATGAATGCTTATTCGTATTCTATAGGAAAAGAATGGCTGGCTTCCCTAACTAGGACTTTAAGTAATTTTTCTGTTTCTGAAGCACCAAAATCATCTTTCTTATATTATTCATTCAGTAGCTTTTTCTCTATCTGAAGGGAAATGCGTGGCAAGTGTGAATGCGCTTCCGTTTCTTTCTTGTTAATTCCTTTCACATGATAAATTGCAGGGAACTGTACTGAAATCCCTTGAAATTGAAAAGTCAGCCTACATGAATGCTTAGGAGCAAAGGTTTTGAACATAATAAGTCCATAGATATTCAGCCGAGAGAGTTTTCAGGAACATTTGCAGTAGATTGCTACCTGTCTGGGTACATATAGATTAATTTGCATACTTTTCAATACTTCTTGCTTAGGTGGTCAATCACAGTTATCTACAATGATTGCAAGCCTCCCCCCAAGGTTTACTTGAAACATCTTCTGTTTTTTGAATCATAAAATTATCCTTTAAAAATGCAGCAAGTGGAAATAACTTTGGGTTCCCCCTATTTCTAGCTGTACAAAGATAACTTCCTTCTGTTTCTAATCTGGTCTCAGTGCCCCTCTGGGCCAGTGGTCATAATAAAGATCCTCAAGCTATTTATGTTTTCATTTTTAAAACGCATATGTGTTAATGAAACATTTTAAAGCAATCTCAATCTATTTTAGCATCATGAAAACCTTTTATTATTTCACAACAAAGTTTTATAACATATTAAAATCTCACAATTATCTTGGCTTCTCAGTCATAAAAAATCCAAGTGGAAATTTATATGTATGTGTGTATATTAAATAATCAAAACCACACAAAACATACACACAAAACCTTAGACTGGTGAAAGTGCATTGGGGAAAATAATATTCCTACAATCTCAAAGCAAAGCCCTCCAGATAAAGAGAAAAGACACATGTACAATAGCACGATCTGGCAGACAGGAGATGGTTGTTAGGCAAGGGCAATCCTTCCTATTTCTTATAGTAGGCACACTGGCATTGAGTTCTTCCCAAAGAAACACTCTGAAAAGTGCACGGCATTTCCTGTAACACATCCTGGCTGGGGATGTTTAGGATGCAAACCTTAAGAAATATGAGAAGTTGACTTAGTGAGATACCTACATGGCCTGTATCTTCAAAAACATCAAGTGTGTAAAAAAAATGAAGAGAGGGCAATTCTAGGTTAAAATAAAATTAAGAAAAGTCAAAAGACTGTGATCCTTGATTAGAGTTTAGATAAACACATTTTAATATAATTTGTTCACTAATTGTATAATTGTATGAACATGAGACTTCTGGGTTGTGAACATAGCCCAATGACTAACCCAAGAAAATATCTTTATCACTAGGATATATATTTAAGGGGGAGAAAAAAATGATGTCTGCAACTTAATTTCACAAAATTTTAATACATACTAACACAAGATGGAGGAAAATGTGAGAAGTATAAATGGTGAAATATCACTGGGGAATGTGACAATGTTGGGGATGGGTTAAACATTTTTGCATCATTTGTTCAACTTAATTATAAGTGTGTTGCTTCAAAAATTGGTGAAATATGTTTTATATATTTGAAAGCAAAATAAATACAATTGGAAAATATAATTGGAAATATATATAATATTTATATAATTAAAATATGTATTTATATAACAGATATTTGTATTTATAAAATAGAGATATAATTGGAAAATATCTTATTATAAATAACACCAGTTTGAGTGGAGGGTATTTCTAATAGAACATGCTTATGATAATAGTTTATTTCCCATACTGAGCTTTACCATTTTCCAACCATGACTGTGCATTATTTGTTTAATGCTCAAAAGCTCCATGGGTGTCTAATTGAAAGGTTATCACTTCGACTCTTTACATTTTTACAGATAAAGTTAAGCCACTAAATTTAAATGCTTTTCTTAAGGTTTCACAGGTTAAAGATATGAAGAAACTAAACTCAAACCCACGACCAGATGCTAAGTGTCCTTTTCCACTGAAATTCTAGATTCATTGCGTGTGTATGTTTGTGATTTTCTGTGTTTATGCAACAATTAAAAAAACCTTAGAAAATTTCACGTTTGGCTCTTCTTTTTGGTAGATAGGGCATAGAGTTAATTAAGAATACATTATGGGTTCAATTTCCAGTGTAGAGAGAGAAATATCCAGTTTTTCCCATCAGTAAGGTGGTAAGGAGGGAAACTCATACCAGAAGGTCAGATCATGGAGTATTATTTTTACTTTAAGAAGATGTCATCTGAAGGGCCTATAAATGCACATAGGGGAAAGGAGAGTCTCCTCAACCAGTGCTGCTGAAAAAATTGAATATCCACCTGCAGAAGAATGAAACCAGACCTTTAACTCTCACCGATTATAAAAATCTTCTCAAAATGGATTAAAAACATAAATCTAAGACCTGAAACTGTGAAAATGCTAGAAGCAAACATAGGGGTATTGATATGATTGATATGATTTGTTGGACTTGAACTTAAAAGCACAAGAAATAGAAGCAAAACTAACTGAATGGGATTACATCAAACTAAAAAGCTTCTACATATGCAAAAAAAACCCCCAAAACCCAACTCAAATAACTCCATACCAAAAAATCCAAATAATTTTATTTAAGAATGATTGATAGACCTAAATAGACATTTCTCCAATAAGATATACAAATGGTGAATAGGTATATGAAAAAATGTGCAAAATCACTAATAACCAGAGAAATATAAATCAAAATCCCAATGATTTGTCACCTTGCTCCCAGAAGAATGGGTATTATCATAAAGATTAAACGTGATAACTGTTGGTGAAGTTATTGAGAAATGGGAACCCCTGCATTCCTTGGTGGAATGGAAATTAATACCTCCATTTTGGAGAATACTACCCTTAAATACCCAATACTGGGTATTTATCCAAAGGAAGTGAATTTAATATGTTGAAGAGACAGACTTCTGCATTCTCTTGTTTATCAGAGTACTGTTCACAGTATCCAAGATATGAACCCCTCTGATGTGCCCATAAATGGATGAAGGGACAAAGAAAATGTGGTACATGCACAATGGAATCTACTCAGTTATGAAGGGAGTGGAATCTATTCACTCATAAAAGGAATGGAATCCAATCTTTTGCAACAACATAGGTCAGGTGGAGATCATGATGACAGGTGACATAGGCCAAATACAGAATGGCAAATACTATGTTATTTTGCTCTTATGTGGAATCTGAAAAAAAATGATCTCAGAGAAGTGGGGAGTAAAGTGATAGTTACCAGAAACTGAGGAAGTCAGAGCCAGGAGAGGATGAAGAAAAGTTTATCAATTGGTACTAGGCTCTATCAGACAGGAGAAATAAGTTCTGGTAATCTATTGTACACATAGTGATAATGTTATATATATATCAAAAAGCTATAAAATGATTTTAAGTGCTTTTATCACAAAAAAATGACTATTTGAAAAGATAGGCATGATTACCCTGATCTGAACATTATACAATGCATGCATTTATCAAAAAATCACAGGTACCCCTCAATATATACATTTTTTAATGTATCAATTAAAATAAATTTAAAAGAAAGAAAAAATCATCCCTGCAGTTTGTGTATACTTTTTATTTAAAATTCTCTTAAAATTGCTGTTTTTATTTATCTAATATATCTATGTGATAGTTATAACTTAAAATTAAATAACTAAATTGCTATGATTTTTGAAAACTGTATGAATCTTTTCTTCTTGGTATTTGAAAATTATTAATTCAAATTAAATAAGGTGGCCTCATTTGGAAACTGGAAGAGAAACTTTTGTATTTACTTATATTACACTATTCAAGTAGAAGATATTTCAGGAACAAACTTCCTGTCATTGAGTTTATGATTATTTGTTCTGTAGTTTCTTTAGTGGTAAGATGATGGCCATTTTTATCATCTGAAGTAGTTATTATGAGATAAAATTTGTTTAGCAGTTTTATGTGACATTTTTTGTTATTGCAGTAGGTTCTTACTAACAAAGCCAAACAAGTTACTGTAAAAGTGTCAGAAAGGAAGATGGTTTCTGAGATGCGGTTTGCCACTTTGAAATTGTACCTTTGTACATCTTAACTTCAAGTTATGCAGTCTATGGCTGGTTCTTCAATTATTTATGAACATTCTAGCTTCAATATGTGTTATGGTTTTGACATGAGCTGTCCCCCAAAAGCTTCTACAGATATATTCAGAGTAAAATGATGAGATTATGAGAGCTGTATCCTAATTGGTCCATCCTCGTTTGAATGACTGGATGGTAACTATAGGCAGGTGGTGTGGCTGGATGAGGATCCCTGGGTCACATCCTGAAAGGGTTCATCTTCTCTGTGGGGACCCCTTCCTTGCCTTCATGAAGAGAGTAGCTTCTCTTCACTGTTCTTTTCCCCTGATGCAGTGCTTCATCTTGGACCAGAGGAATGGAGTTGGCCATCTATGGACTGAGACTTCTGCAACCACGAGACAATATAAAATCTTTCTCTTCTAAATTGTTCTTTTTGGTATTTTTGGTCACAGTGACAAAAAGAAGGACTAAAACAATATGTAAGTTGCTAAATTACAAACTGTTTTATGTAGACGCTCTGTTGCTCTTGCAGTAGTGTCTATAGGCTTCAGGGCAGTTTGAGTTTCTGGGCCATTTCTGCTACCTCTTAGATGAAAGAGGCATTAAATGGTTTGATTCATTCACTGACATGTAACATGCATCTGTTACCGTCTAGGGGGTCTTGGGTTCATTATCTCCAGTCAGCAAAGAATTGAAGAACAGAGAAAGCAAGCAAACAGATTTATTACAAAAGAGATAGCAACAGACTTCTCTGAAGAGAATGGGCCCCGGAGGAGTCAGAAGTCCGGTGGGAAAGTGGGGGCTTGTTCTTATTATGGTCTCTGGAGTTTCCTCCTTTTCCTATCTCCTTCCCTGTCCACACTTTCTGCCCTATTGTTTGTGGGTGTCCCTTGTCCATGGGTCTTCTGCAGTTTTTCTATTGGATTTCCTGCTTGTGTCCTCGAGCACTTTCGTCCACTGGGAAGTTACTCTTCTTGGAGGACCCTGTCCATGCTCCTGTGGTCTGGACTTGCCCTGACTTCCTCACTCACCGTCTTGCCCTGGCTGCCTCTGCCCTTCTGCAACTCCCTCACATCCCTCCTGCAGGAAGTGCTCACTGAGTATTTAAAGTTAGAAAACAGCAATTTGAAAAAACAGCTGAAGGAGGATGCTAGTCTAGCAAAGATTAAAATCTATAGCTATAATACTTTTTTTTTTTTTGAAAAATGGACACTGATGTGAAAAAAAGAAAAATCAATAGATCCAGAGGCCTGACAAGCAGTAAAACAGACTGTGGTTTCATAATTCACATATAGTAAGTAATTTTGATTAATAGATAAATAAATAAAAATAATCAATTAATGTTAATTCTATCAGGGACTAGTCCTTGGGATACTAAATAAATAAATATAGATCCTCATACTGATGGGCTAAAGGGTTAAAATTAAAAAAAAATCAGACAATGAACAATTTGTGGAAATAGGAATGAACACATATAAAATCTGGAAGATAAATGGGAGTTAATATCGGGGTGGTGGACTTTCCTTTATGTAAAACCTAATAGAAAAAAACAATAAATAAATTTTAGCAGATAAGCATTAAAGACTCCTGGATGTCTTAAGAATATATGAATTCAATTAAATACTGACTAAATGTTTATGGCCAACAGGAAAAATAATAATTTTATTTATGCTATGATTTCTTAAGAAAAGCATGTCAAGGAGAAAGTCATGAAAACAAATGTTTGGTTCTTAAATTTTCTTTAGTAGAATTGGAATAAAGAAGAGTTGATTTTAAAAAACTTTTCTTTGACAGGTTGCATGGCACCATACTTCAAGATATACACACACACACACACACACATACATACACACACAATGTAATATTACTCGGCCACAAGGAAGAATGAAGTTATGGCATTTTCTAGAAAATGGATGGAACTGGAGGATATCATGCTAAGGGAAACAGCCAGTTCCACCAAACCAGAGGCAGAAGGTTCTCTCTTATATGTGGATGCTAACCGACAACAAGGGAGGGGGAGTTTAGAATTTCACTGGACTAGATAAAGGGGAATGAAGGGAAGGGAGGGGAGGTGGGAATAGGAAAGAAGGTAGAATGAATCAGACATATCTTTCCTATCCTCATAAATACACAGTCAGTGTAAATCCACATCACGAACAACCACAACAATGGGATCCTAACTGCAACAAGTTATACTTATTCTATGTATGGACAATATTTCAAAATATACTCTACTGTCATGTAAAAAAATAATTAAATAAGCTTAAAACAAAAACGATAATAACAA
The DNA here is from genome assembly GCF_001458135.2 of Marmota marmota marmota. Classification (NCBI taxonomy): domain Eukaryota; kingdom Metazoa; phylum Chordata; class Mammalia; order Rodentia; family Sciuridae; genus Marmota; species Marmota marmota. Next base: position 50,926,615 of record NW_025999977.1, read on the forward strand.
CAATACCACCACCAACAACAAAAACAAATGCAAGCTGTGATGTAAGGAAAGCAGAAGAGACCTCTACTGAACATCTGCATGAATGTCTCCTAAGCCAAGTCATCCCAGTGGCCCAGGAGCCCTTGTAGCAGTAAGAGAGTTCAGTACAAACTTGAGCGAGCAAAGATCCTAATGTGTAATTCACAAGGGAGAAACAGAAGTAAGCAAAGAAATAGGAAAATATTCAACCACATTCTGAAAGTGAAATGTATTTTCACCTACCTAGTTAACAACATTTTTGAAAAAAAGTGATATTATTTCTCTTTGTCTTCCATGAAATAAGCACTAGTATGGACTGCTTCTTTAATTAGAAGATTTTAGAAAATGAAAAGATACTTAAAAATGTGCATCTTCTTTAAACACAAAGTTTTTTTAAAATTTTTTATTCTAATTTGTTATATATGACAGCAGAATGTATTGCAATTCATATTAAACATACAGGGCACAATTTTTCATATATCTTGTTGTATACAAAGTATATTCACACCATTTGTGTCTTCATACATCTACTTAGGGTAATGATATCCATCTGATTCCACCATCTTTCTTACCCCCATTTCTCCTCCCTTCCCTCCCATCCTTCTGCCCTATCTAGAGTTTATCTAATCCTGCCATGCTCCCCCTACAACCCCACTATGAATCAGCCTCCTTATATCAGGAAAACATTCATCATTTGGTTTTTTGGGATTGGCTAACTTTACTTAGCATTATCTTCTCTAACTCCATCCATTTACCTGCAAATGCCATGATTTTACTCTTTTTTAAGGCTGAATACTATTCCATTGTGTATATATACCACATTTGCTTTATCCATTCATCTGCTGAAGGACATCTAGGTTGGTTCCACAGTTCAGCTATTATGAATTGTGCTGCTATAAACATTGATGTGACCTTGTCCCTGTAGTATGCTGTTTTCAAGTCCTTTGGGTATTGACTGAGGAGTGAATAGCTGTGTCAAATGGTGGTTCCATTTCCAGTTTTTCAAGAAATCTCCACACTGCTTTCCATATTGGCTGCACCAATTTGCAGTCCCACCAGCAATGTATGAGTGTGCCTTTTCCCCCATATCCTTGCGGACACTTATTGTTGTTTGTGTTCTTAATAGCTGCTATTCTGACTGGATTGAGATGAAATCTTACATAGTTTTGATTTGCATTTCTCTAATTACTAGAGATGTTGAGCATTTTTTTTCATATATTGATTGATTGATTGTATATCATCTTCTGAGAAGTATCTGTTCAGTTCCTTGGCCAAGATAACCCACATAATTATAGTTATCTTCTATAAGACAAAGATGCTGAAAACATACAATGGAGAAAAGACAGCCTCTTCAACAAATGGTGCTGGGAAAACTGGAAATTCATATGCAACAAAATGAAATTAAACCCTTATCTTTAACCATGCACAAAACTCAATTCAAAGTGGATCAAGGACCTAGGAATTAAGCCAGACACACTGTGCTTACTAGAAGAAAAAGTGGGCCCAAATCTCCATCATATTGGATTAGGCCCCAACTCCTTTAATAAGACTCCTATAATGCAAGAATTTAAATCAAGAATTAATAAATGGGATGGATTAAAATTAAAAAGCTTCTTCTCTGCAAAAGAAACAATCATAGAGGTGAATAGAGAGCCTACATTTTGGGAACAAATTTTTACCACCTTCACGTCAGATAGAGCACTAATCTCTAGGGTATATAAAGAACTCACAAAGCTAAACACCAAAAAAAAAAACAACCCAAAACCAAAAACAAAACAAAACAAAAAATAAAAACAAATAGCTCAGAATAAAGTTTTTTTTATCCCGTATAATCTCAAATACTAAAGAGCTGTTTGCATGAAGATGCTTATCCTGAAATTTTTTTTTCAATATTGAAAAATGATAGCATTCAATATTTTAGCTATTGCTTATAAAATTATACTGCAACATAAAAAGATAACAAATAGAAAAATGGCCAAAAAATTTGAATAAATATTTGAGTGAGTAATATATATGAAACTATGTTCAAACTATGTATTATTCAGTGATATAAAATAAATATGTAGAACACTACTTTTAATCTGCCATAAGACTAAAAATACAGAATAATATACACAGAATACAGAATACAGAATAATATACCATGTTAAGGTTATAGGGAACATGGTACTACCATAGATTGAAGTGTAAATTGGTACAACATTTTTAGAGAGGAACTTGTCAGTACCAATCTAATAAAAAATATATAAAATTGCTGACCAGCAAATTCTACTTTTAAGTTAACTTTCATATAGAAAACACGCCAAAGTGTTGAAAAGGATGTTTTCTCAGTCCTGAACATCAAAATATTGATGAAAACTTAAATGTCCATTAGTACCTTAATTATGATACAACAGTATTGAGAAATGGTACCATAACTGAATGGAATGAGTGGTTTCATCTACTGAAATAAAAGATGTTCATTATATACTGTTGAGTCAACAAGAAAACAGTAAGTCAGCACATAGAGCATGATCTTCTATCTGTGCTCTATTCATGTATTTCTGTATTTAATCTACCTGTGTACCTACCATCCTACCTACCTACTAACCTATCTATACATCCATCCATCCATTTATATCTGGGAATCTGGAAACCTACAAAGAATCAGGAAGATTTCACATTGTAATCCTATGTTTCTTGTTCTTATTTTTATATTCATCATTCATGACCAAAATAATAAAAAGGATAAAAAGAAATTTGACATTCTGAGGAGAAATTTAGAACATTATAATTAAAGCTTATATTGTTTGGTATAAGTAGAGAAGGATGTAAAAGTGTTAATATACATAGAAATACACAATTTAAAAAATTATTAGTTGTTCATGGATCCTTATTTATTTTTATGTGGTGCTGAGAATCTAACCTAGTACCTGACACAGGCTAGGCATGTGCTCTAACACTGAGCCACAATCCCAGCCCTAGAATACACAATTATATACCATATTCAGACTACAGCTTTTCAAAACCAACAAAACCATCACCATAAAAAGATACAGAAGAATATATACCTGAGAACTAAATGTGCTTATTTCTGGAACAGAAGTATTGAGATTAGGAATTTTTTTCTATATTTTCCAAATATCTCATAATGAACTGGCATGCATACCTTTTTATGATGGTAAAAAGAACTCAAAATACTGTTTGTGAAGCAATTAGCATGCATGAAGTGCTGTTGTAAGGATTGCAGAGTGGGAGGTAAAATAGATGACTAACATATTCCCATACGGAATCCACAACTTATTTGAAAGTGTTCATCCTGTAGTAGTTAAAAGACATCAACCCAACTGGCACCAGCGTGTCTAGGTTCACGATCTGTGAGGATTAGATCAACTAATGTACGTTATGGTTTGGACATGAGGCATCCCCTGGAGCCCCTGTGTTCATGCAGGTGAAGTGAAGTGATTGCACCTGTGACCTGATGTGTCCGTTTGGTTTAAATGAATTAACTGTGGTCACTCTAGGCAGGCTGGGTGTGACTGGAGGAGGTAGGGCACTGGGAGTGTGTCCTGGGAGGGTACATATACCTTGGCCCCTTCCTCTCTTTCTTTGTTTCATTTTTCTCTCTGCCTTCTGGCTGTACTGCCATGAGGTGAGAAGCTTACCTCCACCAAGCCCTTCTGCCATGATGCTCTGCCCCATCTTGGCCCAGAGCAATGCCGTTGGCCCCCTGTGGACTAAATCTCTGGAACTGTGAGCCCAAGTGAACTTTCTAAGTTGTTCTTGTCAGGTATTTTGGTCACAGTGACTAAGAGCTAACGATGCAAATATATAAATTTCTTATGGCTGCTATGACGACCACAAAATGGGAGGCTGGGAAAAAAATACACACTTCTTTTTCCCTTCCTTTCTTGTAGCTCTGGAAGTTGGAAGTCTGCAATCTGTGTCTTGGGTCAGAGTCAAGAAGAAGGAAGAGGCTCTGGGGGACATTGAGTTTCTTTGCCTTTCCCGTTTCTAGAAGTGCATTCCTGGGCTCCTGGCCTTTCTCCATCCTCAGAGCATCTTGCTCCAGCCTTCAGGTTTGTGTTGAATCTCCCTGACTTCTCCTAAGGACACTCGTACGACCTTTCCACTCCGTACATGAACCACATTAACCTCCAGCAAATGGTAGATAAATTACTGTTAGTACTATCAAAAAGATAGTTTGTGATAAGGAAAGATGATACCAAAGACCCAATGAAATACTAGGAAAGCACATGGGAATTTAGAGGAGACAGGCTTTGCTTCTGCCCAAGGACACTAACTGATGGCAGAGGACAATAGCAAGCTCTGAGATGACTAGCTTGTATTTGGGTTTGCAAAGCGGCGGCCACTCCAGGTGTGAGGTAGTACATACATAATTCAGCGTTCCCTCCTGCTTTATATCCTGTGCCCAACCACTTGCTTTGTGATCAGAAGAACAGGATGCTGTGTTCTGTGTACATGAGTTTAATTTCCCCCTGTGTGACTGAGGATAAGTTCTTCTGCATTTTTAAACATCACCTTGGACCTCTATAAGATAAAGACTGAAGTACCTCTCTCTATGGCAGTTAATGAAAATCAGCCGTAAACTCTTTGCTCAGATGATGGAGCCAGCCATATGGCAGACTTGGCCATAAGTAAAATTCTGTCCTAAATTAACCTATAATTTGATTCAGTAGAATTCAACATGAAAATTAAATCATTACTTTCTTTCCTTATTTATTTTTATATTTTCTTTCAAGTCTTAATATTAAAAGATTTTTATTTAAACATATTTCCTTCTCTCAGAAAATTCTTCAGATTTGCTTTTAGTTCATTTCTTTGACAGCCCTCTCAGCAGAGATCTAAATGATTCCCTATGGTGAGTTTTTTTTTTTTGGAACCAAGTAGGTTTCTTGTCTCCATCAGTGGTTCCAGATACTCAAAGTCCTCAGAATATCTCCCTGAATTTGTCAGAGACAGTGTTATGGTTCTTATACATCATTGGGTTAGCATTGTGAATATGAGAAGAGCAAATCTCTGCGATTATCAACTCTGGGTTGTACTTATTAAGACACATTCCCTGATTCTCAGTTTTGTAGAAATTGACTTTTGAGGTTACCTAGAGGATGTTAATGGAGTGTGAGATTAGTGAATGGAGAAGGGAGTCACTATCTCACCCTGAAGCTTCGCAAGTACACACATCAGTCTTTAATCCTACCATGGAAATGGGATCCCTCTATGTTTTCCATCTTTTTGGTCAAAGAAAAATGGGAAATGGAGTCTTGTTGCCTGTTAAGCTTAGATGGTGGCATTTCCCTCCATTATTATGAAAGAATATTTGTCAGAGGTGGGTTCACTCCATCGTGTCATCTCCTTAAAGGCTGGGCCAAGGATTACTGTAGTTAACAGAAGATAAAAGGTTTCTGAGTAACGAGAAGTTAATGTTTTTCTGGTCAGACAACTTGATATCTGTGTGCCTTTAATCTGACAAGTCAGCAGCCCATCCAGGTTATATAGGGGAGAAGGAGGGATTTAGTTTCTTACTGGAGTCAGGGTGTTTGGAGAAAAAAAAGAGAGAGAGAGAGAGAGTGAGAGAGAAAGAAATTAAGTCTGTTAGTCTCAAACGTTGGTGAGAAACTGTGATGAGATCTTTAAGTTTTAGTTTCTATTTACATAAAAGGTACATTACCACTTACTTAAAATGTTAAGTAATATATATTGTAAAAAAATAAGTAGTTATATACACAAACACTATAACTGAAATAACAATATAATAATATATTTTTGCCAATGTCCTATTTAGAATGCTTAGAGAGTACATGAACCTAACATAAAAATACTTTAGTCAAGCACATTGTAGCTTGAAATATTTTCAGATATGTTATGCCATTAGATCCTCACAAAAACCCTGTGACAATGAAACCATTCTGTTCTGCAGACAAGAGGCCTAGAAAGGGGACAAATGGACCTCTTCTACGTCCCTCACACAGCTAGAGTGCGGAGACAGAGCCTGAGCCATGTTTTTCTGGCTTTAGAACCAACCCAGCTTCACTTCTCTCAGAAGCAGCTTCCCACAGAAGGGAACCAGCCATGGCTATTGTCCATCTTCGGAGTCCTTGTGACCTGGTGTCTTACTTTCATGACTCATCCGCTGTCTAAACTGCAGGTAGTGTCTTCGTAGTTAAAAAAAGGTCAAGATGCCATACAAGATTTCTAACTTGTGTAAGTTTCATAGACCAAAGAGCAGTGGGGACGTGGGGCATGAGAAGCTTACTGCAATGGACATCTTTTTGAATACAGCAGTTTCTCTCCCTGTGTACGTGTGTGTCCTTACATATGTGGGCATATACAGTCCTATAAAAAGTGGTCCTGAGGATGACAAACCCCAAACCTCATTAAATGCAAATTTATGAAATATATCTATGTGTCAGTAGACACAAAGGGTCCATGTGCCTCATGGAACATAGCATTTTTTAGAGGTACATTCAGTAAATGTGATGCTATAAACCTGGGGCTCCCCAAGTAAGTGGGGTGAGTTTAGTAGGTCCAAGGGGAATGTGGCCCACTGAGATTTTATCTGTTTTAGAAAATGGGGAAAAAAATCCCTCCCATGACTCTAAGTACACACACACACATACACACATACACTCTCTCTCTCTCTCTCTCTCTCTCTCACACACACACACACACACACACACACACACAGCATTAGCAATCTATGCAGCAAATTCACTGGTTAGTAAAAGACAAATACTTGTCGTGACCAAAGAAGAGCATGTTTGATTAGGAGGATGGTGGCGGAGGCTGGAAGGGTGCTTGCTGCTAAGGCCCAGGAGGGTGATAGGGGCAGGTACGGGCTTGGTCGTTCTCTTTCTAGACCCAGAGACTAGCTGCACATCCCCTTGTGGCATGGACAGCGGCAGTTCTTTTTTTATTTTTTTAATTAGTTACACATGACAATACAATGATCTTGAAATATTGTACATTTGAATCAGATGGGGTATCACTTCTCATTTTTCCGAGTGTACAGTTTGCAGAATCACATTGGTCATGCAGTCACGTATATACATACAGCAACAATAATGTCTATTTTATTCTGCTGTCGTCCCTCTCTCCCCTTCCCCTCCCCTCCCCTCCCAGCACTTCTCTCTACTCAATCTAATGTGACACACTCCTTTTTTTTCCCCTCACATCATCATACATGTATTCTGTATAACGATGAGGGTCTCCTTCCATCTTCTGTGCAATTCCCCTTCTCCCTCCCTTTCCCTCCCACCTCTCTTCCCTATCTAGAGGTAATCTTCTTCTCATGCTCTTCCTCCCTACCCCATTTTGAGTCACCCCCCTTATATAAGAGAAGACATTCAGCATTTGTTTTTTAGGGATTGGCTAACTTCATTTAGCATAATCTGCTCTAGTGCCATCCATTTCCCTGCAAATGCCATGATCTTGTTTTTTTTTAGTGCTGAGCAGTTCTTAATGAGTTATTACACTGCAGACCAAGCAAGCAACATGGCACATTAGGAAATGCCTTAAAGAAAAATCCCCTGCCTTGCAGAGTTTACATTCTAAAGAGGCGAGAAATGAGCCCCTGAGACCTTTCTTGAAAGGAGGTTAAAATAGAGAGGCCTCCTGGGAAAAGTCAAAGTGAGTTTTATCAGCTTTCTGAAAGCAAGAGACAGAGAGTGTTTTCCAGAGTCCTTCCCTCCCACAGAAGTTTCTTGCCCCAGTGAGAAAATGGATATTATTACTGAAACAACAGAACCAACCAAGAAATAACATTAATGTTTCACATGCCAGGTGAATAATTACTAACTTTAATATTACTAGCACTGATAGTAGAAGACATTTTAGAAATAAAACAGAAAGACAAAGAAACAGCACCTGCCTTTTGAGGAACCACTGCCTCATGTTGGAATGTTCCTGTGACATAGCAGGAAGATAAAAACAGTGGCATTTTTGTGAGCACCTGCTAAGCGAAAGATACCTTCATTGTTCTTTTCATGGATGGTAGCTATTTCATCCTCTCAAGAGTCCTGAAACATGAATATTTTGAAGTCCATTTTTTAAAGAAGAAATTGAAGGAGAGAAAACTCAAGTGATCCAGAGCTCTGTGACTAAAAACCCCAGCACTCTTTTGCCTCTCCATGATTCTGGTGTTGATATAGTCCCTTCAAGGTGGTGTTGGTGTTTGATTCTGTGTTGCTTATACAGACATTTAGGTTACACAGCCCTTTTTTTATTTTTTTATTTTGAGGGAGTGTCTCACTAAGTTGCTTAGGCCTTGCTAAATTGTTGAGGCTGGCTTTAAACTTGAGATCCTCCTGCCTCGGTCTCCCGAGTAGCAGGGATTACAGGCGTGCACCATGGGGCCCCGCCAGAGATCACTTTTGGCTGAATAAAAATGAGAATCTTATTGGAGGAGACATGGGGCCTTACTATATGGAAAAGAAATTTGAGATGACCTTACCATCTTGTGCCACTGAACATCTTGTAAATCAAATACCCTTTAAACCACAACATGATAGATGTTTTTCACCTTCTTCATTATAACTTATTTTATTATCATAATTTGCTTTCCTTTTTGCCAATTTTATCCCTACTTTTTCATTTTAAAAGAAAACTTTTAAATAACCAAGTGGTTTTTGAGATTTTGTTTTGGGGTCTGGAAGGGTCTCAAGAGGTCTGTGGCTAATGGAAAAAACAAGAGATATTCCTAGGAACAGGGAGATAGCTGAATCTCAGTGAAATATACAAATATGAAGGCTGCTCATTGGTGCCCAGATCTGGAAATCAGCAGTGGGCTGAAGCAGGATGTTCTGACATATGGTGGTTGATTCCATGAACATCTTCACCAGGTACTTTTTTATAGACCAGCTTCAGGGACAGAACTGATTCTGAGTTTGCTCTTTGAACCCAGATGTGCTACAGATTTTCCTAGCATATGTTAATGTTCCTTATCAAAAGTTATTGTTTCCTTTATTAAACCTCTCATCAGGATCATAACTAAAATACTTGAAATTTTTTTCTTTATTATTGTTTCAGCAAACATTTCTTCAACATCTATTATAAGTTAGGTCTGAGTAGGTGCCCTGTACTTTCTCAATATCATTTTGTTGTTGTTGTTGTTGTTGCTATAAAAATCAAGATGGCCTTCTCTACACCCTTAACTTTTCCCATTTTCCAATTTATATGAATTCTATGTGCTTCAGTTTACTCACTTGAAATTACAATGATATTTATAGAACTTGCTTAATAAACTTTTTGTGAAGATTAAATGGCAGTGTATCTAAAGTCCTTAGGGGATTGCCTGATACAGGATAAATATTTTATACATAAAAGCTTTTCTGATTGTTTTTATTATTATTTCCTACTTGACAATTATTCCTTCTAAAATAAGTGAAACTTAGACGTCTCTAGTTATTACTATAGCAGGAAACACAATGGGGGATTGTATGAGGAATGTTCAAATATAGAATTAGACTGGGAATCAGAGTACTTGCATGCTAATAATGATAAAGAATACATAATTTTAAAATGATAATAGAAATTGCATTTAGTATATAGTATGTAGAGCTAGGCTATAGTATGTCAATAGAACACTATGCCTACTTCTATTTGCATGACCTTAGACAAATTATTTTCTTTGCTAGTTTTTTTCCTACTCCAAATGTCAAATAGAGTCTTAGAGTTGATCACTGATCATCATACTTTCTTTAATGTTTTTTATATCAAAATTGTTGTCATTAGAAATGCTTTCGTTGAAGGTCAGGATTTCCACTCATCCTCCTGCAGCAGCTACTAGGAATCTGGAATGAAACACACCTTGTGAACTTCCCAAAGATGCTTGTTATTTCAGACATGAGTCTGTAAGAATGATTGGCACTGTGGGTTCTGCAGTTGATTTCTGTGGCTTAAAGTGATCTACAGAACCTTAAGTCATCTTAGCTCCTATACACAAAATTCGCAAAGTTTACAATGCTACAGTGAGCATGACCTTTGGAGGTTCTTATTGTCCCTGGAATAATCCCAGTTCTTGAAATTTTTGGCATCAATTTTTGAGGAACCTAAAGCTACAGCGAGCCCTCAAACTATTACATAGAACATAGGGCAGAGATCCATAGTGTTTGACTCTCTGAACTTGATAAAGAGATAGTGCTGACTGATAAATGTGGTACACTTGGGTTTCTATGTTTTATTCCCAAGAACCATCCCTGGTCCCTGAGATTACTCTGGAACAACTTAGTATTTTAGTCCTAAAGGGATCAGATATCATTCTGAATAATTTTTTTTTCTTAGTAAAATCAGCCCTGTAGTTAGATCTCTGTGACGTCAGCATTAGAATGTGGAACAGTCTAAACAAATGAGATTTTTTAAATCAATCCCTGATTTTGTTTATTGGTACATGTTTTGTCTTTTCCATGCCCTAAAAGTAATGTTCATGAACTGTAATACTGTGGGAAAAATACAAAATACTTAACTTCCCTGTATCTTGCTGTTTTTTAAACAATTGTGAAATGAGTATACATAGCTTAGTACCTACACTGAGAGTTGTGATGATTGAATATATCACATGTCTTTACTCTGCACTAGGCAGATTCATTTATCCTTCACAGGTGGACATTGCATTGTTTCCATTTTCCTGAAATAATTATATAAAATGCTGTAATGAACATACTTTAAGCTGAAGCATTCATGATGTGAACAAAATATTCAAGTTCAAAGAGAGAACTAGCAGGACTTTAGGTATTGGGAGCGTGGGGAGGAGAGCAGGTCTCCTGCAGGAGTCCTAGCACTTCCCCAGAGCACCACGCTACCCTGCTGAAGTCTAAAGACCAAAAGCTCAGCCTCTGCTTCCATGCAGCTCCAGGCCCTGGATGGCCTCAGAAATCTGATGCAGAAGCAGGAGGTCCTCTTCTCAGTTGCCCCTGTGGACTTGCTGGCTCTCTCTCCCTTCTCTCCACCTGCTACCTCACTCTTCAGGTTTCTGAACGTAAAAATGTATAGTCTAATGCTGTGGGAAGTGGAGCACAGCAAGCAAAGGAGATCATTTTTCTAGGTACTAGTTTGGCCTCTCCTTAGAGTTTCTTCTCTGGATCTGCAAGATGGTATGGTCAGGTCCGGTTTTACCTTTCTCAGATAGACTCAGTCCCTGGCCTTGGCTTTTCAGGTATTATGCAATAGACAAGAGACCATTGGCCACAATCAGGTGACTTCTGAGGCTAGTTCCTTGCTCACTGGTGGGTGGGCAGCTACTGAGATTAAGAAGCTAAGGAGATTATGAATGGCTGTTCTTAAACAAGTTGGGCTTGCATCCACTGATCACATCCTATTCATTTATTCATCCATTCATTCAAATAATGTTCATCTTCCACATATAATGAACAAGGCCTTGGAATAAGTGAAAAAGAACCAATGCCTGTCTCCATAGAGCTTGCTTTCCAAGGATCAAAGAGAGACAGAAAGAGCATATCAGAATACAGAATAGACAGAGCAGTGGAAGGGGGAAACAGGTGCAAGGGGGTGCAAATTTTAGTGAGAACATGCCTTCCTGAAATGATATTTGAACACCCTTCTGGAGGGTGTTTTGGAGACTTAGAGCCTATTGTGGTTTAGCTATGTACTGTCTCCCAAAAGGTCACATGTGAGACAAAGCAAGAAGGTATAGAAGTGAAACAATTAAGAGAGCCTTAAAACTAATCAGTGAATTAGTCCCCTGATGAGGATTAACTCAGAGGTCACTGAAACCAGGTAGGGTATGGCTGGAGGAGGTGGGTCATTGGGAATGTGCCTTTGGGGCATATATTTTGTCCTGGTTGAGCAGAGCTCTCTCTCTGGGACCTGCTGCCATATTCCTAGCTGTTTTCTCCTGCCACACACTTCCACCTTAAGGTCCTGCCTCACCTGGCACCCCAAGGAATAGAGCCAGCCATGTATGGATGGGGACCTTTGAAATTGTGAACCCCCAAATAAACTCCTTAAAATTATTCTTATCAGGCCTTTTGATCACAGTAGTGAAAAACCTGACTCAAACATAGCCATTAGGATATGTGAGGTGTGAGGGGGACAGGGGGCAGAGTGGTAGTGGTGGAGAGGTCCAGCCCAGAACAGCAGGAGCACCAGGGCAGGCCTGGGTCACAGAAGGTGCCGACATGGGAAGAGGTTATAGAGGGAGGGGATACACACCCAGCTAGTATTCCTGCCTGCCCCCTGGGGGCCACAGCCTGTGCCAGGGTTAGTACATGATGAACCTGGTCCTGAGAAAGACTGAGTCCTCTCTTTCTCTATAGGGATCTGTCCAGATCTCTGCTGGGCACGGATAGCTGCTAGAGCAGCAGAAGGGAGAAGAGGACCTCATCCTCCACTCACAGGGATGAGAGGCCCCGGGGAAACAGAAACAAATAATCAACACGTACAGAATGGTAAACAGTGGACACCCGGGGCAGGAGGGCAGGACAGCAGGTTCCGAGGCAATGGGAGACATGAGCCATGCTGCATAATGAGCCCACAGAGCAGTTAATTTTACAGCTATGCTGTTGCAGGGTGGTGTTTTAGGGGTCCATGAATCTAAGTCAGGGACCCTGCCTCTCTAAAAAGCTAATTTATTTCTTTTCCTCCCTTCAATGTTTTGGAAATTTTACATAATACTTCTACACTTATTTTTGGGTATCTTTGAAGTTTTATAACAAAATTTACATAATAATTAACTCAAAATAAAAAAGATAATAGTATTTTTATTTGAAATATTTCCTTTGAATCCCTTAACTGCACATCCTATTAAAATCATCTGTAAATGTATCATTAAAGCATCATTAAAATGTTAACATCCTGTATCAAGAATTATTTATGTTGAAAAATTATAATAATGTTTAGCTCATTAAAGTGCTCTTTATTTTATTCTAGTTTTTTTCCCCATTTTCTTATTGACTCTTTCCTCTGTTTTACAGGTGCTCTATCTTTGAGAATACTTTTTACAAGGAGTATTCCTTGAATGGTAAATTTTCTGAGTCATTGAATGTCCAATGATGCTTTCATTTTGTTCCCGCAACTCATAATTTGGTAAAAATGGAATTCTAGTTCAAAATCATAATTTTCTTGGGGAAGAAATAGCTTCCTAGTCTTTCCAACATCCTCTGTTACTGACAAGAAAGTCCATACAGGTGTATTTTTTTAATATTCTGCTTAATGTTAGGAATTCGTATTTATCTTTAGTGTTCTCAAATATCATGTGTGCGTTGCAAGGTGCAGACTTTGCTTTCATCTTATTTGACTTTTAGTGAGTCCCTTCCAGTTGAAAATTTAGTCTTGGACAGTTGCAAGTACTCTTTGTCATACTGCATTACACCCACGAAATCCCTTTCCTCCCTTCCTTCCTTCCTTCCTTCCTTCCTTCCTTCCTTCCTTCCTTCCTTCCTTCCACTGCATCTCTCCCTCCCCCTCCCCTCCTCACTCTCTTTCTTTCCTTTTTGGGTATTTGATCTTTTACCCTTCTGGAATTACTACTGGCTTATATTGGAGTTTCTGGATTTTTATGGTAGTCTTAACTTTTCTTATAATTCCTGTCTTAGCCATGTTCCAGGAGAATCTTATTTTTCTGTCCTAATTCTGTATGACCTTAAGCATTTTCATTCTGTTATTCAACTATTCATTCCAATTATGTGTATTTTTATTTATTTCACACATATATTCACAATTTGTAAGACTTCTTACAGGTTCTTTTTCACTTCAATCTCTTTTATAGTGAAGATCTCTCTTTTATCACTCTAAGGATGGTGCTCTGTTGAATCTGTATTGTTCCTTTTTTCCAATACAACAATTTCCCAGTTATACTTGTTCTGTTTATTAAATTAATAGTGATGTTCCCCTTCCACCTATAATGGACAAAGTCTTTTCTTTCATATTATTTATTATTTAAATGTTTGATGATTATTGCTTTGTTGCTCAACATTTTATCTGAAATCTCCTTTTAAAATTTGTGTAGATGTTATTTCCAATTACTTTATTAAACACCCAAAGATTGCAGCTCTGTAGTTTGGATCTGATGTATCTCCCAAAGGCCCACATGTTCACAGTTTGACACCAGCACATGGCGTTACTGGGAGGGGGGTGGAACCTTTAAGGGGTGGGGCCTAGTGAGAGGAAGTTAGGATCTTGGGGTGGTGCCCTGGGAGTGGGGATTACAACCCTATGTCTCCCTCCACAATCCCTTTTTGTCTTCCTCTTTTCTCCCTGACTATGAGGTGAGCATTTTCTTCTACCAAACACTCTGGCCTTGATGTTCTGCCCTGCCTCAGGTCTAAAGGCAGCAGGGACCATAGGGCCCTGGACTAAAACCTCTAAAACCATGAGCCAAACAATTAAACACAACACTTCTCTCTTTTTAAGTTGATTGAGCTCAAGAGTTGTCACTACAATGGAAAGCCAAATAACAGACTCTCTGGCTGCCTTCCTCCTGGGTTTGGTGATGATTCACTGATTCAAAAGTAAGAAGCAACCTGGGGCACTGCCACTATTTGTCCTGTGGGCCCAAATGTGCTGTCCTTGTCTGAGCTCAAATGCCAAGGACAAGTGTGCTGTGGGACAGGGCTGAGGACCCAGCTTGTCAGCAGCTGCTCCTTACCTGACCTCTCTGAGAGTGCCAGGGAGCCTACTCATCTCTCATGCCATCATTGGTGGTTTCCAGAGCAATGCCCTCAGCCCCAGAGTTTTCCCCAGTGTATGTCCCCACGTGTGCAGTGGGTTCATATCCCCTCCAAGGGGCTGTTGTTCTGTCTTATCCATAGTGTCCGATACTACACATCAATCTTCATTTCCAGATACTACACATCAGTCTTCATTGCGCTTCTCTAATGGCACTCCTGTTCATCAGCCCTGGTGGGTTTTTTCTCCCAACTTTTCATTTTAAAATGATTTCAAAGTCACAAAACACTTAACGGAATATTCAAAGGAACCCATTCCACACTTCCCAGACGCACACACTCCTTTCTCCTTTCTCCTTCCTACTTTTTCTGGACCCTTTGAAGGCAGGTTGTGCAAACCTTACAGCTCTCTTCACCATCTTGCTTCCTTGCATTTTCAGTGTTTTCTAAGGACAAGATGTTTTACAAAATAAGTAAAATATAATGAAGAACACTTTGTTGCAAAGTTTCTCTCTAGTCTACCGACTGCATTCCAACATTTTAAATTTTTCCATTGATGTGATTTCTACCATTTTCCTCTCTCTGTTAGGAAATCGGGTCCAAATCACACGTTACACTTGATAGTTTCACTCTTTTAGCTTCTTTCAT
This sequence comes from Marmota marmota marmota, assembly GCF_001458135.2. Taxonomy (NCBI): domain Eukaryota; kingdom Metazoa; phylum Chordata; class Mammalia; order Rodentia; family Sciuridae; genus Marmota; species Marmota marmota. Next base: position 50,941,902 of record NW_025999977.1, read on the forward strand.
CTGTCACCTTCCTCAGCCTTTCTCTGTCATTCATGGCATTAACATTTTTGAAAACGTCCTGACGTTATTTTGTAGATTGTCTCACAACTAAGGCTTGTCTGATGCTCCTCCTTAATTCAATCTTATATTCCAGCGTATTTGGCTAAAATGCGACAGGAGTTATAGTGTGTGAGTCTCATGGATCCCGTCAGCAGTTCACAATGACATTTTGTCTCTTTGTGGTGAGAAGAGTTGTCCATTTTCTTCAATGTAGAGTGAATAGATTTTCCTTTGTAATTTGCAAAAAAGTTGTTTTGAGACTATATATAAGTATAAAAATCTCCTTTATTTCCACTACATTTAACAACTGTTGATGATTAATGACTGATTTGTTTTACAATGTTGGTTGCACAATAGTAATCTTTAATTATATTAGCTTGCTAATTGGTTGGTATTCTATATTTTAACAAGTTTATTTCTTGTTTATCTTCTATAGCTATCTATATCTATCCACTTATCATCTCTCATTTTGTTTTATTTTTTTCAGGATTCCTAATTTATTCAATGAATTATATTCCATTACTCTATTTATTTGAGGTGACAGCTGCTTTCAGGTGACTCCTGAATCATTTCGATATGTTTGTTTATCTATTTATTGATTTTAGAGAATTCTTCTACTTTACAATGAAACAGGATATTCCATACTGAACTTGTATTTTGTTTCCCAGATCTGGAGGCAACCACTGCTTCAAGGTTTCCTGATTCTTTGCAGTGGGGAACAGAGTTTAGAATCCAAGGTCTGAGCAGTAGCTGCTGACATCACTGAGGACATACTGCTGGTTCTAGTCCCTTCCATTGAATGGAGCTGGTGAACCTCTCCAATTCTAATTCAACCCCAAAGGGATCTTTCATACTTTTCTCCATTCTATATTAACATCTTCTTTATTTTACAGTTTTTAAAAAATTGATTCTTAACAATACCACTATATTTGTTGCTCAGACTTACAGAACACAAATAATTCCAGAATTACTTTTCTTACATTGGTATGAAAAATAAAATTACTATAAAGAATTCTGGATTTTTTTCATGTTCTTGTGCTTTTAGTTTGGACTGAAGTGGGTTTAATTATTGCTGTTAGTCCCTAAATTACTTGGCTTGGTCCCCTGCCCCCACTCCACCTCCACAGTGTGATTTTTATTAATTTGAAATACAACTGAGTCTATTTGAGTCTGTTTGCTTCTAGTTTTAGGATTTATTTCCATATATTTGTTGGTTTAATTTGTTTTTAGCAATATTAACACAAATCCAAAAAACCATAGAAGAGTTATTTTCAGAGAACAATTTGTTTCCCTATTCCTTTTACTTTGTCTCCCCTCCTCCTCTATGGCTCTTTTGGGTAGCCAGGTTTATCCATTTCTGGCTAATCTCTTCTTCCTCAGTGTGTCTATATGTTTCTTTTTGTTTGTTTGTTTTTGTTTTGTTTTGTTTTGTGTTGTGTGTGTGTGTGGTATTTAGCAAAAGACAAGCAGAGGTACATATTGTGACAGCAAATTCCCAGATGATCCCCACATTCCCTCAGTCATGCTCTTGCGTAATCAGCTGTTGAGTGTGTTGGGGCCTTTGATTTGTTCCACTCAGTAGGACATGGCATAGGTGAGGGGAACGTCACTCCGTTGATTATGTTGCATTATATAGTATTGGAGAGAGGCAGTTTCCTGCTGGCTTTGTGGTCACTGCTGGCCACATGGTGAGAAGACCTGTGAGAGACCCTAGGGCATGCAATGGCAGGACCCCAGCTGACAACCAGCAGGGAGCAAGGAATGGTGGGCTCCATCCATAGGGAATTCTGCTAGCTGCCACATAAACCTGGAGGAGGACTTCAAGCTCCAGAACAGAAAGACTTCACCTGACACCTTGCATTAAGCCTTGGTAAAACCCTGAGCAGAGAGAAGCCTGGACCTTGAAACCATGGAAACTGAGATTAAAAAAAGAAAGATGAAAGAAGTGCATAAGCTGTGAAACTTGTGATGATTTGTTGCTTAGTGTAGGAAGTGAATACATATACATTTTCTTACTTTACAGTCACTCTTACAGAAAAAAATGACTTTTTTTAATATTCTTTTGCATTTTTTGAAAACACTGTATCCCAGAAAACTGCTGATCAATTCATCCATGGAGATTTTTCTCATTCTTAAAATCACAGTCACATAAAACTCTATTTTCTATTTTGTAATCATAATTAATGATAGTTTAACTCATTAAGAATATAAAAATCATGGTATTCTTATAGCTGAAGTATGCTCATTCACTCTTATTGTATGACTGCAATGTTGGGCCTCAATTTTGACCTCATCGATATTTTATTTTATAATTTCCCTATTGATTTACTTTATTTTTTTCTTTGTGTTGAATGTCTTTGTTCTTTGATTCTATCTGTCTCTCTCTGTCTCTGTCTCTCTCTCTGTATATATGTATATATGTGTATATATGTGTGTGTGTGTGTGTGTGTGTGTGACATGTATTCAGGTTTATAGTTTTGTTCTAGTGGATATCTTTATATTTATGCCTTTTCTAACTGCCCTCAATCCCCTCTATTCTTCTTTCACTTTCACTGTCTGCGTTGTTAGTTTCATGGTGTCCTTTGATTCCACTTGCAATTTATATAGTGATGGACGACGCTTCCTTCCCTCTCCTTGCTTTCTCTTTCTGCGTCTTTGGTGCACACAGAGCTTGCAGGCTGTCTGTGGCATCCAATCCCTGCCATCTTGGCTCCACTAGTAAACATGCCACTTTCCCTCTGTCGCTCTGCAACATGTGCAGTTTTATCTGTGCTTAGTGCTAATCCCATATAATATATTTTGGGGCTGCGCAGCCCATGCAGAATTATTTGAAGCCAGGTCTTCATATCAGCATTATCCAGTCTAGTTTGTCTTTTTAAATTTTTTTTTTTTGTAATTTCAATTTCTAAAAGCATATATGTCCTCCACTCACTAACCTAATGCCTCTTCTACAGCAGTTAGTGTGTCTGTTGCAGCCAGTTTCTGGATGAACTTGGGCGTGCTATCCTGGCTCCTTGGCCCCTAGTGCAGATCGTCTTGCTTTAGAGTTCCTGTCCACCCAGTGGCCTGTGCTTGTTGAGGTACAGTGTGGCTGTCAACTTCAGGATGACTTTGGGAGGAATTACTCCTCCATGGCAGGGCATGCTGGAGAGCATAGCATGATCCACTGCATGGTCCACTTCATAGTCACCTACCTCCACCACCAAGTCATGGGTCTTACTCCTCTGGAGGCAGTTTGCCTAGGGTGGGGAGTGGGTGTGTCAGTGGGGGTCAGCTGTAGGAAGTGGCTGCTTTCTAGGAGCTAACCAGGTAGAGAAGGAGAGAGCACAGGAAGTGCTGGGGGTGATCATGCAGTGAGTTCAAGGCCCAGGACTTATGTGTGAGCTGAGAGCTGCCCTTAAGGGAGATGGCATGAAGGGATGAGGATGAAGGTCAGGACAACAGAGCCCCTTCTAGGCACTTGCTTAGCTCACTGCTGCCATTGGAGGGGAAACCAATTCTCCTTTCAGTGACCTTGCACTCCAGGAGGAGTGGGAATATGAGATATGCCCCTTACTTCACTTTCACACCTTTGTAGGAACTCCACATCTCTGAGTAAAGTTCAGGTTTTATTCATTCAAAGATGATTTTCCTGCATAGATTTGCTCTCCTTCCCATATCTGTGCGTGACTCTTGGTTTTCTTTCCCATTATAGTCACCCATTCTAGTGTTCTTTACTGATAGTCACAGCCAGGATTCATACTAGGGTCCAGGCTATCCATCCCCAGTTGGGTACAGGACCTCTCAGGCAGCTCTCAGAGACAGCAAAACAGAGGCTGCAAGGAACTGTGGAAGTCCAGCAGCCTCCTGGGTCAACTCTGCAGTTAGCAACAGGAAGCAGAGTACAAGGCGTTTCTGTGGGTGGAATTCCTTATTTTCGCAAACAAGATATGTGGAGGGAGAAGGGACCAGAAAGAAAAGGAGGGTGGGGGGAGAGAAATAGAGAAAGGAAGGAGGAGAGGGAAAGAGGAGGGAAAGAAAAGGGCATTTCTTCATGTGTAATCCTAACTAGTAACTAATTAGTATTCTACCCCCTCTATATTTATGAAATTTCCAAATTATTAGGAAAATTTGCCTCCTACTATAGAACTCAAAAATTTCTATATGCTCACCTTATAGCCTTGTGTGCTTGTGTGTGCGTATGTATGTGTGTGTGTGTGTGTGTGTGAGAGAGAGAGAGAGAGAGAGAGAGAGAGAGAGAGGCGGGGGGCGGGGAGAGATTGATTTCACTTGTAACCCTGATACAGCTCAGACTACTCTGAACAGTTTCCACTGACCCAGATTTTGAAGTATCTGCTATAGATGTGAAGAAGTAGAGACCAGAGAGAATCCATTTCAGCGAGATTCTCAGCAGCTTCCCCTACTGAGTTTCTAGGATGACAGTGACAGCCATCTGGTGGGACCTGCCCACTGTCAGTGGCTGGCACTGTGAGTGACAACTGCCACACGTACCCAAGAGGGAACAAAGGGTACTTCTAGTGAAGTGTTTCGTGTTGCAATTTTGGGCTTTATTCCTGATTACTTAGCACAAAGTCTGGCCTCTTTTTCTCCCAGAGACTAACTCAGTGTCATTGATACATACATTTATCCCATTTTCTTTCTGTTGATTGCAATTAAGAGCTCTAACATACTGGATAAGTCAGTTTGTCTCTTTAGGACTCATTTTCCCTGCTTGTGAAGTTGGCTGGCTGGTCTATATACTTTAGTAAGTCACTCTAGCACCTTAACAGGATTCATCAAATATGTTTGAAATTAAAGAAATGAGAATATGATTTATTTGAAGAGACATACAAAGCATAGCTCACTTCAACTTTCCAGAAACTATTCCTCACTTGTTCATTATTTTCTAATACCAGAATGATTAATGGTATGACAGTGAACTTCTCCATTTAGCAAATTCCTCTTCATAATAGAAATATGTTAATCACACAAAGAAGAGTTTCATGTTTTGTTTTGTCTTTCTTTCATTGTTAGACGACAGTTTTAATGAGTAGTGATCATTTAAGGTATGTAAATTGTCATCCTGGAAAAAATATCACTTTCCATGGGAATTACAATATTCAGACTGAAGAGATAATAAAAGTGGCTGGAAATGTTTTGTAGAAAGAAAAAGAGCCCTGGGGGAAAAGGCTTGAGAGTCAGAACATATAAACTGAGCATTCAATTATTTTCCAGGGAAGAGAGAATCAAGACTTTTTTTTACAACAAAATAAAGACATCTTCAGATCATTCATTTCTTTCCGGAAAATATTTCAAAGTATTTGACATTCACAGACCTTTATGGGCAATGTAACATATTTTTCCAAGTTGTGTTTCAACACACAAATACACTTAAACACTTACCAATGAAGTCGTATCTTCTTAAGCAGGGACATAAATTTATTTTGCAATGTGTGAAATTTGTAGATGTTTTGAAAACACGTAAATTTAGAAGAAACAAATTTATTTGTGCAGATTTTACCACTAAAACAAACTTCTTAAAGGCTGGGATAAATTGAATGCTCTTTTTATAATAACTCGAAATTTGAAAGGTCAATTTGCCTCTAGTGATTTTAGGATGTCCTACTGCAAGATGTAACAAAGCAAAGAGACTAAAGCAAGCTTTCCCAATCACCCTCATAGTCACTCTGACTCCTGGGTGATGAACAGGTTTAATGCTAAAACGTCCTGAGTCTCCCGTACCAGCTGAACATACTGATAGGAAATGAGTACATTTCCCCATCCACTCACCTTCAACCAGGGTGATGAATATGCATGGATTTTCTGGTGCTTTGATTGACAAGTGCTTCCTTAGATGTGCTGTTGGTCTGGATGGTGTTTTATCTCAGGTACAAAGTAGTCCCTCAAAGCCCAGGACTCTGCTTTTTACCTCTTCCCAGTATTGGCATTGAATCTATAGGTTGGCATTGTGCTTATGAAGATGTCCTTGGTATAGGCTTAAAGGTTGCATTTGAAAGCCTATGAATCAAGCATTTGCAGCCACTTGTATGAATCTGGAAGTCTAATTAACTGGCTTGGAATCCAGAACAATCCTGTTGTTGCTATTCTTTGTTTTGTTTTTCTAATGCACCCATTTATTCATACAATATATTTAACTGAATTTTATTGTGTACCTATTGGGTACCAGACACTGATAATATGGTGAGCAAACAGATCTGATTTTGACCCCATGTGTAGTGAGAGACATATATTAGTAGAAAATTACACACACGCACACACACACACACATCTGCAAAATGAGAACTGTGTAAGTGTTGGGAAATATCCTTCACTAACGGTCAGTTTAATTAATTATTTCCACTTATCAAGACCTATTGTCAGTATTCTAATGAGAAGGTGAGGGAGATCAGGACATCTAGGAGGAGTAACTTCCAAACTGAGAATGAGAATGAATCTGTAAGTACCAGGTAAACAGCAGAAAGAAGAGTGCTTCAGGCCACTGGAATGGTTTGCCCAAACAAAAGCAGCTTATAGCTGCTGGCTGCTGGGGCAGTTGTCCTTAACTCACTGTTCAGTTACACCATCCACCCACGTGCTCCAGCGATGACAGGCTCAGTCCTGTCAGTACGGAGGCCTTCAATGCAAATTTCAAGAGAGAAAATCTGAAGTTGTGCCAGGTAAATAAATGGGAAACAACATTAAGAAACAACATTAAGAAACAGCTTTCCATTCACAGCCTTCTTTGGCTCAGATAGACAGCTGTCCTTTCAGTAATGAATAACAGACACCATTGGTATAGAAGAATATACCAAACAGAGCATTCCCCATAAAATGAAGCACAAAATCATAATGAGAGGGAAAGTGAGTTCTTTAGGGAACTACAAAGAAAATATTAAACAGACACTGAAATTTACCCTCAGATGAATGAAAATAAAAATCATTGAAGAATATATCATGGGGCTGGGTTTGTAGTTCAGTGGTAGAGTACTTGCCTCATATATGTGATGCCCTTGGTTTGATCCCCAACATCACAAAGAAAGAAGAAGAAGGAGGAGGAGGAGGAGAGAGAGAAGAAGAAGGAGGAGGAGGAGGAGGACGAAGAAGGAGGAGGAGGAAGAGGAAGGTGAGGAGATAAACTCATGATGGACCTGGGGACATGCTACCCGACCTCCCCCAGGTTGGTCTTTCTTCTGAATGATGATTGCAGAGAGACATCAGTTTGAGATCACCTCAGCTCCAGAAAGTCGTTTAAGGTTAATTCATGTACTTCCCAGGGTGGCCAGTATCCATTTACCAATGGAGGAGGTCTGAGTACAAGGTCCTGGACATCCTAAACTCCTTCTCAGACTCTGCTCCTCAAAGAATCCAATCTGATACAAAATGCAAAACCTCCAGTAGGAGATGCAAAGGCGAGAGCCCCTATGAGGTGGGGAATAGCACCACTAAGGAAAAAAAAAATAAAACGAATGATGCTGTGTACTTAAAACCACATCAGCAGCACCAATGGATAAAACTGCATGCAGGACAAGCTTGAGGAAACCTTGTCCAAAGTGCAGCTGCAGTGTGCTAAAAGGAAATAAATGAGAGATGACATGAAAGATATGGAAGTAGGTGCTTGCATAGATTGGGACAATTAACTAAAGGGCCAAGGTGACAATAGAACAGAAACAATATAAAACAGAAAACAGGTTTCTTCCTGATATAGAGGAATATATGTACATTTAAGTGTGCCTGGTGTTAACCCTAGTTAAAGATGGGGAGTTGATGTCAGGACACAATGAGGGTAATGAGTAATGAGGGAAAAGGGAGAGGAGTCTTGTGAAAGGTGAGTTACTGAGGTCATTTCCACAGGGCCCACTGGGCCTCAGAGGTGCAACATGCCACCAATCTCAGAATAATCTCCCCCAGAAAATAGGAGGCTGCAGCATTTTGCACCTGACTCTCATTCTCCATCCTTAAGGGTTGACTGGTGGCATCAATTCTCCCGCACTACCGTCTGGGCAGCCAACCCACGCCTTGCACTGGATAGACCTTATAGGAAGATGAGAGGAAATAGCAGGTTTTTCAGATAGGATACTGAAAGAATCCACAGCCAAGTTCCTGTGGAGCAGGAGGTATGAGAAAGGCAACACTGGTTTAAAAAATAAAAATTAAAATAATCAAGATTAAAACTAAATTGGTGAGGTTATTGAACTTCAATATGGCAGAATGATTAGTTGCATAAATACATAGAAAGTGTAAAAACAATCAGTAATACAAAGGAAATTCAGACCCAGGTTTGCACATGAAATGACAGAAGACAAAACCAGGTTGGCAGAATGTTGTAGGAAACTAAATATGTCCTGTCAATAAAAAGAAGGACAAACCAACCCATGGAGATTGAATACCCCCTTGCTGATGTGGAATCCGTGGTGTTAAAGGATTAACCTGTATTACTGGACCCACAGTGTCTCCTGGGCTCCATCATGCGTCTCCTTGTACCCTACATCTAGCACCTTGAAGGTTCTCCACACATACGTGTTGAATGGATCAACGTTGGAGTGAGTAAAGTTAATAGCCTACAGCACTGGTCAGCATATTCATAAGCAGAAGATAGCCCAACATTTCTTGTTGCTCAGAAAGGTATCTTAAATACTATACAAAAATGGTATTTCCAATAATTATACCGGTAGTTCCACAAAAGTGGAGGTGATTAAACAAAAGCATCACTTTCCTGAGTTTGGCTGCCCAGACATAATTAGTGCTAAAACCATTATAGAATACTCAATGTGTGCCTATATGTCCATATGATCACTTGCACACAATGCTTATATGTGAGTTTGTACAAACAAGAAGCAAGATCCTAGTATGTCATCAGTTCTAGAAATCAAAGATTTTAAGACAAACTATAGTGCAAATAAAACTAGATTTAAATATAATAGATATATTTAAATATATATGTGTATGTATGTGTGTGTGTGTGTGTGTATATATATATATATATATATATATATATCTCCAAACTGAAAATGAGTAGAAGAAATAAATACAAATATATAAACTTCAGAATGCTGAAAACCAAAATAATAATAATAATAATAAAATTAATGTCAAAGGAGGAAAACTGGTATAGGTCAATATATAGATAATAACAATTATAAAAACACCTCAAAACCAATAGTGTAGGGCTCATATGATATCCAAAGGATAATATATATTAAAAAAATAAATTCCAAAATAAAAACAAGAAGAATTATTTAAATCAACATTCAATGATAATTTAAACTGAAGTAAAATGTCTATCACGGGAAATGAAATATAAAATCAAAGATCATAACAATAGTGAAAAAATACACAAATAATAGCAGGGAAGAATGGAAATGCATGAAACTGGGAATTAAATGTGAAAATAACTACAGAGAATCTCATTGAAAATGGGAAACCTAGATAAATGCAAAATTTTCTATCAAGTACAATACCACGTGTGACTTTAAACTATTATTTCCAAAATGACAAAGAAGAAACATACATACAAAGAGTTCCAGCGATTGTCAAAGGTGAGTTATTTTAAGAAACAACGATTTTACATGACATTTAAGCCATTCCAGAGAATTTTATATAAACGTTTAAGGGTATGAGTTATAAGAAGTTCACTGTAGATTTATTTGCAATAGCAAAATTATAAACACTATGTGGACAATCTTTGAAGAAGCAAGATGAACTAAGGTAGGATTTATCTACATATTGGGTACAGTGAGGGGTCACAAAGCTGGGATATAATTCTAAATAGGACTTCAAAGCAAAATTCCACAGAGTGATGCAGTCATGTATGAGGTGGTTCTTGAAGGATGAATAGAAGTCACTCCCTTGAAAAATGAATTAGGGAAGACAGGTAAATGATTAACTTCATCTATAAAGCTCCCTAGTCATAATCCATGCAAGACTGATTAAGAAATCTGTGGGGAGGACATAGGCCACATTTGTGCAAAATAACGGAAGAGGATACTAGACACTTGGGTTGCCACAGATAATATCCCCAGGGAATTTTCGTTCATCTATATATCAGTTTCAGAAGTAATTATTATATATTTGCTAAAAACCTGGGATGTTCTGTAACTAAACATTTAAAATCACATGCAGAAATTAAGAGAATCAAAACTTTATAATCATAAATAAGTTTAAAAGATCCAGTACTATGAATGAGACCACATACAGTTTACCTACTAGGCCCACATATAAAATATGTATGTAGGCACAAGATTTTTGGTAACTGTAGTTTCCCATCCCTAAAAAGTGGCTGATTGAGTCAGTTCTTTTCATCATGGTGACCAAAATTATTGACATGGGGAGAAATTTATTTGGGGTCATGATCTCAGTATATAGACAGTCAAATCCAGTGCTCTGGTCCCAAGCTGAAGCAGACCATCATGGAGGAAGGGTGTGGAGGAGAAACACAGCTCAGGACATGGCAATTAGAAAGCAGAGATAGCTTTGTTCACCAGGGACAAAATATTAACAATAAAGACTTATTCAGCAATACCCTACCTTCCTATAGTTACTGCCCAGTTGATCTATATTAGTAGATTAATGAATCAATTAAGTTAAGGCTTTCATAAAGTAATCATTTTGTCTTCAAACTCTCTTGCATTGTTGCACACATGAAATTTTGGGGGACAACTCATATGCATAAACTGTGACACTAGCTGAATTATTAACAAAGTGAGGCTATTATAAGATGACTCTGGTTATTTGATGCCTTGCTTCAATTCTGGATCTATTAAGTGATCCATTTCCCGTTCCAATATGCTCTCAACTTTTTCTTTTTGTGTATCTGGAAAATGACTATAATCATATTCTTTTTGTTTCTCAAACACTCTAATATCTGGTTAAGAATTTGCGTCTTATTTTTCCATATTCTTTACAGGGAACTTTGTGAAAGTTGAGATTCAGGGGACTCACTCTTCCTTAAATGCACATTCTTAAAAGGAACAATCTACCCCGTTGTGGTAGCCCTGGCCACCATCACATAAAAGAAGCCCAGAGTTCAGCCAAAAGTTTCATAAGCTACCCGAAAAATTCCTCTGCTGTTCAGGAGCAATGGATCCCTTTGTTTCCTTGTTATTCCATCAAAGAAATATTTCCCATAAATCTCCACCCTCGCTTTGCTTTTATTGTCCCACCTGCCATGTTATCCTCTGGCTGTTCTGGTTTTAAGCTCAGGTTCCAGGTAGTGGTAGGATCTGGAAATCAGAATCATGCCAGAGCCATCCAGGGAGATAGCTTATGGAGTAGATTCTATCCAGCCTCAATGACCACCTGTTGCTTTTCAAGAAAGGAACTAGATTCAGTTTTCTCATTCATGAATTTTTCAACAGATATTTATTAAAACCTGTTCCTGGGGTTACAGATACAAAGGAGATGAAGTTGTTGCAATATGTGATTTTAAATAAAAAAGGAAGGGCTGAGGGTTGTAGCTCAGTTGGTAGAGTGCTTGCCTTGCATATGTGAGGCACTGGGTTTGATCCTCAGCACCACATAAAAACAAATAAATAAAATAAAGGTATTGTGTCGGTCTACAACTAAAAAAATGTTAAAGTAAGATAATTAAATACATAAAGCCAATCGAGTGCTATCAGTGCAATGAGAGAAAATTATTTTATGAGGGCAGGGTGGAGAAGGGGGAACCCAGACCATGTAGAACAGAAGAACTTTTTGGGAAGGAAACATATGAGCTATATTTTGAGCCAAATGATGGGACTTATCTAGAGAAAGATGCTGGTGTGTGTGCTTTGTAAGGAACGGACGAGCCAGGAGGAGTAGCACAGAGCTAAGAGGCATAAGGTGCTGGGAGCCATTAGCCAAGTAGGTATGACAATTTCCTTGCCAGCGTACCCCATGTTGCTTAGTGGAAGGACTCCTGGAAATAGGACATTTTGCAGTGACATTGCATCTAAGGTGACCTTGCTCAAGGACCAGGGCGGATCCGGGTTTTGGGCGTTCCTGGTTTAGGACTATCCGGGTTTAGGGTGGTTCCAGGTTTAAGGTTATTCCTGCTGGGAATAGGGCGTATCCTGCTGCCTGAGTTCCCCTTGAGTTCTCACGGGATTCAGACAGTATTTTTTGGGAGACAGAAGCCCAGTGGGGGTGGATTTGGGCAGAGAACGTGGATTTCCCCAGAACGTGATTGTAGACGGCTGGTGTGAGTTCGGGAATAAAGAGTTGCTGTTTGAATCTACAAGCTGTGTGGTGGCTCGTGATTTTGTGCCCAGCCAGAACTGCAGCAATAAGGCAACCCAGAGTTTTCTGTATCAAAAGATCATGGGAAGAAGTGGTGCCATTGCCACCTGCAGAACCACGCATTAGATGACTTTGCTGGGGTTTTAACTTATGCACTTGAATTTCTTGAGACAGATTCCTACATTTGAAGCGATTCAGAAGCAATTCATACACGGGAACATATAGCACAAAAATGAATATTGTACCTTAGACAGGTTTTCTTATGCTGACTTATTCACAAAGCCATTCAAATCATCAACTAATTTCCATCTTTAAAACAGTTTAGAAGAAACAGCTCTGTAGGCATAGAGAAAAGAGATGAAAGTAAGTATTTATTGGCACAATTCATTTTCTCTTAAGCTTTCAGTCATGCTTTGGATCAAATAGAGCTAAAAGACTTCAAGGATCAAAGGGCTAAATATCATGAAGTGGCCACATAAATTCCAAAGCTACCTTTCATTTCAGAATATATTAATAATGTCTTTGGTGACCTATAGAAAATGATTTTATGCTTTTGCTCTCAATTTAAAATAAACTCTTTGTATCATAGAGAAGACACTCCTAATTTGTTTAATGCTTGCCTCATACATCAGAAAAATAAAATAAAGTCTAATAGATTGAAGGGAAAGAAGCATTCCAAAGTGCCTGCACTTTGAATTTATTTATTTATTTATTCAACAATGTCTTTTGTGGCTATATTGTCACCGGGCAAAGCACTGAAGATGCAAGTGGACAAGACAGCCACAATTCCTGCCTCTGGAGCCGACATTCTTGAGAAAGGCCACAAACAAATGCAGGTTACAATGAATGCTACGGAGTAAGGAGAGGAACCATTCAATATTGGAATAACTTAGAGATGCCACATTACATTGGGCATAAGGAAAAGTCTCCCTTAACAAGTGAACTTTGAAAAGTCTCCCTTAACAAGTGATCTTTAAGCTTGGGCTTGAATTCTGGCTCTGGCAAGTTTAAGTTTATAGAGATGTAAAAATAGGTATTATCATTAGTACTCTCAGAGGGCTTTTGAGAACATAAAATGTGATAATAAGTGTAAATAACTGTGGGTAGTGTCTGAGAGTTAGTATACTAATAAATATCATTACTAAAACAGTTACTTACACAATATGTCCCTATATATTTTCTTTAATGAAGGTTGATGGCACGTACCAAATTATACCCACATTGTAAAATATGCCTACAATTCCAAAATATACTTCTTCCCAGAATATTAGGATACTGAGCATCAAATTTAAAAATGGCCTACCGTTTCTTTAAAACTTGCAGCTTAATTTGTATAAGTTCATTCCAGAGCAAGAAGCACATGAGAGAGACACAGAAATGGAGTGAGACAGATACCAGAGGCAGGGCAGGCACGGAAACTGTTCCTTTCTGATTCTTACCTGCTCTCCTGATCTTGTGCACTGTTCTCAATGCTGCCCGCAGCTCCAGAGCTGCCCTCTGCTAATAGATCTGTCTAAGGCAGAAAACACCACGGAGGTCTCACCAGAGAGTTTAACATGGGGTTTGGTGGCCTCTGTGCCTTTTCAAGTGTGCCGAGGACCAGGTTGAATTACAAGTCCCTGAGAAAATTTAGCTCTGATGACGATGATACTCCCCACCTTGCTTTCAGGCATCAATCTCCTTCTGATCTTCTCCATCCAGATGCCAATCCACGTGGCCATCACAAAGACGGAGACTAAAATCCATACAGCACTCCGCAGACCATAAAGTAGTATCTAGAGCATTGTCACGGTGGAGTCTGAAAATCATCCATCTCATGGTTATTGCTAACCAATATATTTGAAATGAGGAAAATGATATTTGGAGAAATGGTTGATTTTTCTCAAAATACTCAGGTGGTTAAGGACACCAGAGGGACCCACTTTATGTCAAATTATCCTTACTTTAGGTATTTTAGTTCCCATTTCCGTCTTTTATTTTTATGGAGAGACAATACATAATCAATGTCACCCTCTGAAGCCAAGATTGACACCTCGGATTTGCCTCTGCTGTGAAGCAGCGTCCCAGTGTGTGATGGGCAGCCTGTTGAAGCTGATCATGATTGATACTTCAGAGAACCTTCTGGGAGACCTGGTTGCTATATAATCAATTCTCTTTCCCTTTTTATCTTGGCTGCTGGGGAGTCCTGAATAAATTTCAAATTGTTTCCTGACATAGCTCTTACCTCCTTTTTTCATAAATTTTTCTTTCCTTTTATTTTCATTTTAACTCTCCTGTGGGTATTTTTACATCTACATTGATATCTCCGCCTCTGTTTCTAAAACTACATTTACACTCGCATATGTGTGTGGCCAGCTGCCTCTGGTCTAGTTTGGAAGCAGGCAGGACATCAATCATAAATACACACTAGAGCTGCTTCACTCAAAGCAACTGAGCAACTTATAAATCCAGAGGGAGTATTTGGGCATTACAAAGTGAAGCCAATTTTTTAAAGCACATTAACACAAATAAAGACACAGATTTAAGTGAGCTTGAATTTTGCAATAATTTTATTCAGATCTCATTTATTTTAGTCTATTTGCTTATTCTGAGCCCTAAGTAAATGCCACTCTTTTGTTAGGAGCTCCTTTAATTTTCCAACAGGGAAAAATATAGACAGGCTGAGAAAGAGCTTCTGTCAGTAATTCAAAAAAAGAAAAGAGAACATTCTAATTATATAAAACTTGGATGATGCACTGTTAACTTACCTGTCGAAATATAATTGCACTATACACAAATTACCATTACTTTTGACTGATACATTTTGATGGCTAGGTGGGAAATATCTCATTATATTTTAAAGTCATTTACAGATGTGCAAATCAAGGATGTTAATAAAGGTTTCTCTTTTCACACACAACAGTAAAAAGTTTGGGTTTCTGATTTTGAGTTGAAGAATTCCAAAGGATTCTTTTGTTTTTAGGTCAGTGTTGTGTGTTGGTGTGTGTGTATTTGTGATAGTTTTAAAATTTGCACCTGTCCCAATTCTTGCCAACTAAATAATCATTGGATGAAATTTGTCAGGTAAGAAGAACTATCACACTTCTAGAGAGCATAGTTTACATGGAGATCTCCCCACCTGAGTAGTTCCTATTGATTCTGCCTTAACTCTACCCCAGTCCTGTTCTCAAATGATTGGATTAAATATCATCGAATTCTCATGATATCATCTAGTTATTTATTAATTTAACAGAACATTGTGAAACAGTCATCCCTAAACACCATCCCTAGGGCTATAATATAATTTGCCATCTGAAACGTAACACATTCAGAACAATGAGGCAATTATTAATAATCAAGGCAAGACTCGGGGGATATAGAGATTCAGTGATTTTTCTCAAAGTCACTGATAGTAAAAGGCAGATGAGAAGCAGGGATCTGTGTCAAATGTCCTTCCTAAGCTTTACCTGAAGGACAGTGGTTGGGTGGAATAAGTTTTTGACAAATTTCTGACCATTTAATGAAGAAATCAATCAATACTTTAGGTTCACCATGGAACATAACTTAAAGCTAAGCTAAGGGGGATGGGAGTGGAAACTTGGGCAGTCCTGGGCAGTCTGGCCCAAATGTTCACCCTAACTAAACTAGATCCTGAGTACAGAGAGATTCCTTCCCTGCATAATTGATGAGCTGCTTTTTTGATAGATTGTTAGCCAGGCTGTGAGACTGGTATGCATTATGATGCAAGAAAGAACAGTATAATGGAACAAAAATGGCTTTGGGGTCACACAGGCCAGGTGCCAATTCTCATTTCCATCATTTCCTAAGTCACCATCTTGGATAAGTCTGTCCACGCTTTGAAATTGAGTTTCTTCATCTACAACACATGGATATAACCGTCAGAGTTATTTACAAGCAATAGAATCCAAGTTTGCACTTTAAGCATTATTTTAGAAAATTAACTTATTAAGATGGTATTGAGGAGCTCCCAGAAGCCCTGGGAATTTCGGGTATCTAAGCCTCCATGATCAAAGTCCGATGCTGTGCCCTAAATTCAGCCTTAGAGGACACTGCTCATCCCACTGAAGTAGAGCCAAACTTAGAACTGCTTCCAAGAACTCCCCTGAAACCGCTATTCTACATAAGAAACTCCGCTTTCATTTCTTATTTCAAACTGAAGTCCAAACTATGGGCTTCTGATTATTGGTATTGTGATCACATGCTAAAGGGGTAAGAAAGAAGATGGATGGTGGGATTTATATAAGAATAACTCAGATAATAGGAGGATAGTCAAAGTTGCAGGGCAAGTAGAAAATATGAGACATGACCCTCATGAAGAAAGAGCCTCCCCATGATCGACATGGGCATGATCTACATAGGTCAGTATCATGATCATGTTATCCACTGGGTAAGTCCTTTGTAAATGGTAGAATACATTATAATTCCTCATTCCCTGCTGTATTCTAATCTCAATTGTAGTTACTCATTTTATTAGTCACTTATCATTATTGCATCATTAGATTAGGGAGAATGAGAAATACAGATAATAAAATATTCCCATTACCTACTTAACAGCCTGATACATAGAGAGGTTCAGAAAATACATATTAAATTGACATAGACAACAAAACAACAAGTTATGGTCCTTCCACCGCCCCACTGGGAAAAAAGAATCACCTTAACTCTAAGAGATAGTCATTTTAATGACTCAAGATGGTAGTGAGTTCAGGAACATTTTCTGCATTCCCAGGGAAATAAATATTTGCAAATGATTATCCTTGCTCCATATCTCTCCATGCAGTCTATGTGTCCATTCCAAAATATTTTTGGCCTCTTCTTAAAATATGAAGATGACATTCATCTGAAGTACCCTGTCCCTTATTGGTTAGAAATAACTCCTGGTGTTTCCAAGATCCACTCTCTTCTGTGCCCCTTCTTCTAATGGCACTGCACATTTAATACTGTCAGTGGTGAACCCTCCCAACAGGGGAAAATGCTTAGGGTATGACCCATCATTTCAGAATCATGTAGCTAGCACACTTACTCAGTGTCCTATCCCTCTGTCCCTTTTGAAGATTGGGTCACAAAATTAAGTCGTTCCAATTAATACCCGTTCAGCCATGAAATCCTAAAAATGATCTCCCAGCTTTTACTCAGAATAATACCTTGTGAGACAAATCATCATCTTCAGTTTTTCTTCTTCTTCTTTTTTTTTTTCCTGAGAAAACTGATGGCTTAGGTGCCTCATCCAAATTTACACTGCTTATGGGAGGTAGACCAGAATGTAGATTGTTTCCTTCTAAAGACTGTTGGAAAAATTGAGCTATAATATCTGTTCTATTTATGTTATTGGATATGGCCACATGTTTTTGTATAGAAGGTTAAAGATATAGCAGTCTGGTCTCAGTTCAATGAAGAAAAGATTCCCAAATTGCCCATGAAACTGAAGCAATTTGTGGTCTCTAGTACGTTGGAAATGAAAGCTCCCCAAAATATTACAGTTCTATTTAGGAATTCTGGGTATCATTTTCTTGTGACTAGTCCCTTAAGATGAATAGAGCAAGCAGGTCTTAATTTGAGTATTGTGTTGTCAAGCTTCCTGGGACCAAAATTTTAGAGGTGTTAGGTCCAGTGATAAGTAATTTTTGGTAGAAGAAATCACATTGAGACAAAGAAAATACACCTGAGATTTCTTTATCTGAAGATCTTATTTCGTAGCTATCTCTGGGTGTTTAAGTGGGTCAAGAAGGGGACTGAATGGAAAGGTCCCTGGACATAGCCCATTCAGGGAAGGACCCTGGATAGTGTCCACACACTGAGAACCTCCCAGCCATTTGTGGAACTTATTAAGTGGAAGGCAGGTGAGTATCCACCAGTCCCAGAGAGAGGAAGTAAAAACTGGTCCTCTGACCAGTGTCAAGTGCACAAATCACAACAGTCCCTTGGGTGCTCAGCACCGCACACGCACACCTTGACTCTTCACAGGTCAATATTCTTCTCTTTCCAAGCAGAGATTTTTCGGGAGAAAATGCATTCTCCTGATATCTCTGATATCCCCTTAAGCTTCAATTAAGCAGCTGCCACACTGAAAGAAGGGATGGAAGTCTTTTCTTCAGTCTCATGTGCATTATGTCTGAATGCTTCTGTGTGTGTGTGTGTGTGTGTGTATGCACACACATCTGTATCATTCGCTGTATTTGAAATGAAAATAAGAAACAAGAAAGCTGAATGTCACAGGAATGAAAACAACTGCAGTCTGAGACCCCAGATGTATCTGGAGAGCACTCCAGCTATTGCTTAAGCTCCACCTCTGCTGTACTGTGGAGTGCTGATGCAGGAACTCTCTGCTCTGAGAGGCTTCTGTTCCCTAAGGAGGGCCTAGGTTTTGTGTGAAGAGCATTGCTTCCCTGGACTGCAGTCTCGGGGTTTCTCTGGAGTTGCTCCAAACTTGCAATCTAAGGAGACTCAGAGGGGGCTGAGCGGCTGAGGTGGTAAGGCCTGGAAAAGTGGAAGAAGATACCTGCAGAGTTCCCCTGGGCAAACATTTGGTTCCCCTGAAAATTAAAATATCACAACTACTACATTTGACTTTGGGGATTTCTCTTCAGATTATGACCTAATGCTAGGGTGAGAGAAGCCAGACACACAATGGAAGACATGCCATGACTCCGTAATTGGTACGATTGATATTTAATGCAATATTTTGAACATGTAGGCAAACTATGGGCCCAGACTGCCTGCTTGTTTTGTGAATAAAGCTTTATTAGAACCCTGGCTGGGAAAATGGTGAGCAAGTAAAGTCGTATAAATACGGGTTTTGTATCCTGTTTTTTATGTATGACTTCACCATCTGGTTCATCATGGATTATGAGTTTTTGTTATATTTTGTGTTTTAAAATGTTGCATTAACTATTATTTATTTTAGTTACTGAGTTTTTCTGTGCTTCCTTAGCTTTGAAATCACCCCTGAGATAAGTTCATTTGCCTTCCCCTAATTCTGGATTTCTGATATTTGGGTCCCAGAATAACTTGAAAACAAAATAAATGCTCAAAAATGTGTACATCACAGCCCCAGAGTGTGAACAGTGACTATGTGCCAAGGGAAGAATGAGTAGAAGGCTGGAGGAAGTAGAGAGAGAGGGAA
The DNA here is from genome assembly GCF_001458135.2 of Marmota marmota marmota. Lineage (NCBI taxonomy): Eukaryota > Metazoa > Chordata > Mammalia > Rodentia > Sciuridae > Marmota > Marmota marmota. The sequence continues at coordinate 50,961,259 of NW_025999977.1, forward strand.
GGGAACCTTTTCTTCAAAGCCCATAGCAGAACCCAGCTCTGATTTTCTGTTTTATTTATTTAAAAATAATAATAAAAAATTTAATGGAAGGATGAAGGGTGTGACCAAGAATTAAGGCCTGACTTTGTCATTCAGCAGCTGTAAGTTTTTAGAGTCACATTTAAAATTTCCTGAACTTCAATATCTTCATCTGTAAAATGAAGGTAATAATATCTATTTCCCAGGAATTTGCTGTGTGATAGCAAATGACTTTACTGCATATGAAGTTCTCAAGCTCAGTTTCTGGCCCATACTGAGGTCTCAGTAAATGTTATCTATTGCTTTCCTTGTGTTTGATGTTATACACACACACACACACACACACACATATATTGTTTTTACACTATTTTCTCTGTAACGTGAGAACATTCACTTTTATATTATATAGTTTACTTTGTTGGATATATAGTTCTATCTAATAACAGATGATATAATGTTACAAGTATATTCATGTTGTATTTATGTCCTATATTTTATAGTCTCTGAATTATATTAATATTCATTCCTTGACTTAGCCTATGTATTCTTAAAGAAAAAAAGAGTCCATGCCTTATGCATCTGCTATATCTTGCATTCTTGCTTACTTGAGTTAGTTTCACCTATTTTGTTCAGTGGGCATCATGTTTCCCACAGAAATAACTGGGCTGGACATTTCACATTGGTCTTTTTTTGACCTTTGCAATGACTTTCTACATATACACTAATATCTACATTTGCCAGTTGAAGAAACAGTGTCTTAGAGAATTTATTTGACTTTTCCTGGATCAAAAAGCCAATACTAGAACTTCATTTGAATACAATCTATCAGCATTTTAATCTGGTTGTAATTAAAATTTTATTTTGGTTCATTTTGCTAAACTATGCTCTGAGCGTAATGTGAGCATAGCATGAAGATAGTACCCATGATTCCATGAGTGTTCATTTCCTTTCATTCAAGAAGAGGCATCATGGATTCTTCTGAGAAGACACTGCTAATGTCGTCCTACAGCTGTGTTACAGGTCGCCAAACCATCAACTGCCTTGGGTGACCTCAGCAATTGCAAGATGCAATTTTTTCATCTTTTCATATCTACCTGTTGCTGCACACACTAACCTTCCTGAGGTTTCTGAAGTTTCTGAATGTGCTTTATTCACCTCTGTGCCTTATGCAAACTTTGGCAGGTGCTCAGTTAACATAAATTGAATAAACGAGTGTGTCTCTGTGTGAATATTATTATGCATTTGGAAAAGAGTGGCATTTAGATCCTTCAGACATAAAGTGAATAGCTGTGCTATTTTGCCCTACCATGCCTCAATTGCTTGATTATTAGCCTTTTTCTGATATTGTTTCACAATTTATCTTGTAAGCCAATCATTACATGAAAAGAATGAAATGGCATGGTAAATATACTTTCCTCCTCCAATTTTTACATGTATCAGAAATTATTTTTGTAATAGTGGTAAAATATTGGTTATTATATTACACAGAACTTGATATTTGACTTTTAAAAAATCTTTCATTTGGCAGATATTTAGTAGCTCCCTCAAGGTGGGTGACAGAGCTCATGTTAGGCTTTAGGGCTACATAGATGAATACTATGTAGTCCTTCCTGAGCTGCAAGTATTGTGGAAGACAGACGTTTGACCACATGGTTTCTCAACATACTTCATCAGATATTTCTTTGGGTAATAGCAAACTGATTGATAAAACACTGTCAGTTCTATAATTACTTCTTGTCATAAAATTCTTTGTTGAGATTATGATTAGTGTTATTGGATGTATCTATAAAGAGAGAAGTGTATAAAATTTACCATACAATAAACATGGTTCCTAGGGAGTGAATTAATTAATTTAGTAGACTTAGATGAAATGTACTTGTGATCTAAACATACAGTTGGTAAATAATCTTGAAGAAAAATATAAAGGTGCATTCGAGCTCCAAAAGTCCCCCCTTTGTATAATAACCATTGCTATTTGACTTGAGACTTTCTCTACTGAACAAATGCATTTTTTGAAAAATGAACTGGAAAAAATGAGGATGTCTCTGGCCTTTCCCTAGGAGAAATGTGATTTAAACAAATTAAATTTCCTCCACTTTTTAAATTGAACAATCCAGGATCCTCAGCCCTATCTCTCTTACTCCGTGCTGAAGTGAAATGAAGACCAAACTATAATTGGCAATTAATAACTTCAGATTCTATTACAGAACTCTTGTTATGAAATTCATCTGCACTGAAACTTCACAAGAAAAGTGCATGTCTAGGTCACTGTGAATAAAAATCAGCCTTTCTCACAGAAGGAAAAATGTAGAAATGCCATTGAGACTATGGGCTTTACTCCCTGGATCATCTGCCTTAGGATCATCAGTGTCTGTTCCACTGCTTTCAGCCACAGACTGGAGCAGTAAGGGCCAGAGGATCGTCCATGAGCACCCACAGCTCCGCATGGCCTGAGTCAGGTTGCTTTTACATGAACTTCTCCACGAAATGCCCTTTTTTATAGCTGCAGAGTCCTATCCTTCTGTTTACAAATTAAGACATTGAGAAACAAGAAATACATATGGAAAATTGATAAGATGAATATATGCTTGGTTTAATTTATCAGACAAATGCAAATTAGAATAATGATTTACTGGTCTTTCCCATGAATTGGTACACAAACAAAAGGAAAAGAAGTGGCATTAAGGAGGGCCAATATCTGGAAAGTTATGCACTCTCATACTCCTTTCTAGGCAACAGTTGAAAATGTGCACCCAGAGCTCTAGATATGTGTGTATCCTTTGAACTAGGAACTCCACATTTGAAGGATAAATAATTTGGGATACGAACATAGGTTTAAATACATCTCTTATTTCTTACATTTTCACTTATAATATTTAAAATTAGGAAGCCATATAAATGTTCAAACATTGAAAAACTGTAAATGCTTTTCCATATACACATAACAAGGAAGACAGTACAGCCATTAAATGGCGTTATAAGTGAACACTTCCCAGCACTATCCAGATAACAGACACCATTTCTAGATGGTTTTAGTAGTTTTCTCAAAGAGGCCATGCTGTATTTAAATACTTTTAGTGTCTGGTAATGTCATATAATAAAAAGTTGCTTTTTTAATAATAAAAATTTCAATGTGGGATGGAGTTGTAGCTCAGTGGTAGAGAGCTTGCCTAGCATGCATGAGGCACTAGGTTCGATTCTCAGCACCAATAAAGGCCCTTCAACAACTAAAAAAAATATATTTAAAAAAATTTTGATGTGTACAAAAATGGTAAAACTTATACTAAAAATCCCCCAAAGTCAATCACAGTTATAATAATACCTAAACTTGAAAGACTTAGAAAGACACTTTTTGTGTTAGACTACAAAAATAAGGTGACAGAATGATACCATAACCTTGGCTCGTGATTCTACAGGTATTGCTTCTTCCCAAATCAATGTCCAAATTATTAAACATCCAAAGAAAATGAAGTCAGCATTGCCAAAGATGCTTGGAACAAAGGGTATCCTTGAAAAAGTAAATCGCTAGTGAACAAAATAATAAAGCCTGTGTGTTTTAAGGCACACAGATATGGGGGTATAATCTTTCCCTTTTCAGAGGTAACTGTAAAACTGCAGCAGTTTGCAGAACAATAGCCATGGCAGTGGGTTTGTCAGACCTACTGACAGGATAGAGAAGGGACCTGGGAGCCTGTCATGGGGATCCTTAGGGGGAGAAGGAGCTCTCATCTTCCAAAAGCTTAGAATCCTGTTCTTCTGCTCCTAGCCAGTCCTGTTGGGGCCCTAAAGACATCTGTGCCACACACAGCAGTTCATGCCCTGTAGTAATTTACAATTATTATGAGATATGAATTTAAACAAAGGGCTAAGGCTTACTGATCATTAAAATATCAAATCTTGTTTCAAAAACGCTCAGTTGACTAGGAAACTAATATTCTAAGTGTTGGGGAGCTGTGGTAAAATATCCATGTCTGAGAGAATGAAATAGTATGATTTTAAATAGTGAGCAGCTTCTGGTTATGAGAGAAGCCACACAGAAAACACGTGAATTGTTAACACTGCAATTCCCTGGGAAAGCCAGGAGATAATATCAACTTTTCCATGTTTTTGAACTCACTGAACACTAAGGCAACAGGAAGAGGGAATTACCTACTGAGCAGAAGTAGAATGTTCAAGTCTTTAAACCCATTAAACCAGATTTAAAATTTCTTTATGAGTTAAATGTTGAAAAAATATGTAAAAGAGCAATCTCTCAGGAAAATTAAGTGAATGTTTAGCTCCACTTAGAAATGGATAGGATCTTTGAAATACAAATGAAGTTTTAAGGGAATAATAAATACAAATGAGGAGAATCATTATAAAAATCAAAAATCCTAATATTAAAATGGGCTAATGAGACAACATTGAAAAGAAAAGTTTAGTCTTACTTATTTTAATCAAAGATATATGATTAAATCGTGAAATCTCACTGCTTAATTAAGTTAGTAAAATCAACCCACATAGCAACAAAGAGGAAAATAAAAGCAAATGAATATCTGAGTCTACCAGGTCTGGCAAAGTGGGAGTGAAAAGATTCTTACATGTTGCAGACAGGATTATTAGTTAGGATAAATATTTGGAAATAATAGCATGGATCAGTACTTGAAACCTGGTCCCAGCTTTCAACCCATTTCCAGTAGCTCTTCTAAGGGAATGTTTACAGAAACGATGAAAAAATAATCATATGTAAAATCAATCATCATAACTGTTATCTATTATCATAAACACCTGGAAGCAGCCATCTTGTCTAAGGTATGAAGTTTTATTTAATATATTTTGGTGCAGTATAAGGGGGAATAAGGGGGAATCATGCAGTCCTTAAATCATTTTTCAAAGAAGATTTAAATGCAGGCCATATATTCATACAACATAACTAAATATAAAAGAAAACGGAAAGCAAAAAAAAAAGTATATAATGTGATTTCATTTTTTTGGCATAAAGGTGTGCATGTGTGTGTGTGTGTGTGTGTGTGTGTTCAGAAATCAGTTCTCCAAAACCCAGCGACCCAAAGCCAAATCACTTCTCTAGTGACTAACTCTTGTAAGTCCATCAACTGTTTTTTTTGTATGTGCTTTACATTTCTTTGAAAGATCTATATATTTAATTTTTCTTTTTGGCCTTTAATCCACCTTTGATTAATGTTTTGGTAATATGTACAGTAGGGATAAAATTTAATTTCCTTTTATTTAGAGACCCAATTGTTCTAACACCATTGTTCTATCTATTCACAGCAATCTGCAGTATTTCTTTTCTCTTATGCTTAGTTCCTTATATCTGTGAGTCTGCTTTGGGGATCTCATACTATTTCACTACTACATTTAAGTATTTTGCACTACTACAGTGACTTAATAACTTTATTGTATGTAATTATTCCTGATCAAAAAGATTTTCCACCTACTTTCAGCAAAATTGTCTTATCTATTCTTACTGCTGTTTTGTCTGAATATCTTAATTAGTATTTCTGGCCTCATAAAAACTTTTGTTGAAATTTTTTGTTTGATTGCATTAAATTTATAGACTGATTTGAAGGAGACTAGAAATTTGGCAAGAATATGTATTTGATAGTGACAGTTTCTACAGTTAACCAACTTCCTGTTGCTCTGACAAAATAGCTGAGATAAATCAACTTAAAGGAAGGAAAGGATTATTTTGGTTCACAGTTTCAGAAATTTCAGTTTATAATCAGGGGCTTCAGTGTTTTGGGGCCTTTTCCCAGGAAGACCTTCATGGAGGTCAGCAGATCACAGAACAAAGCTGCTCATCTATAGCAACCAGGAAGCACAGAAAAAGACAGAGAGAGAGACCAGGGTCCCAATACGCACTTCCAGGCCATAGCTCAATGATCTAGTCGCTGCCCCCTAAGGGTTGTTGTGTCACTTTCCAGTTGCGCCAGAGGCTGATGATGAAGCCTTTAGTACATGACTTTGGGGGACATTTATTATCCAAAGCACAGCATTTCCTGTCTCATAAAATCCATCCTGATATAATTGTTCTCCATTTCCTTCGCTGTTCTTTATTATGGCTTTGGTACAATTTATAATTTTCCATACATCTCTCCTTAGATCTCTTGATTGCATTTTTCTATATTTACCCTATTCTGGTCAAGTAGACATTCTCCTTGAGAATACCACTCATACAGGTGCCCAAGTAACTTCCGTTTTTGAGCTGAATTTGTTTTCTTAGTCTTTTAACATTTGTTTTAGTTCACATCCTCTAAATAGTCAGAATATATTTTTTCATAAAGTATATAACTTTCACATCTTATGAGATTTTATTTTTTTTTTCCTAAGGCAAGTGTGTTCTTTGTTTGGTAAACAGGAGGGGAAAAAAAAGGCCAAATCAATAATAAGTGTTGGGTCATAGCTCATAAACCTCTGTTTTATTCATTTTCATTGTATTAAAAATATGTTAGGACAGAAACAAGGAAAATCCTTCTATAATTGCAAAATGATATGTAACAAAATTAAAAATATTCAGGCTTATAGGAATAATCATAGAGCATTGACAGAAAGGACATCAGTATAAATGCTTATGATTTATAAAATCACATGCACAGTAGTTTTTAATATATCTGCTTTCATTCAAATTTTAAAAACGAGTCTTTATCCTTACCAGCATTTTAAAGTTTTGTCTTTTTGAAATTTTACTTGTATGTAAAAATCGTGCATACGTAGGGGTACATGTGATGTTGCAGCACATGTATACACTGCATGATGTTCAAGTCATGGTAAACACAACTATTTCCTCAAGAAGTCCTTTCTTAATGGTGAAAACATTCAAATTTCTTTTTCTAGCTCTTAAAAAACAGTTCATTACATTCTCATTATCTGTGGTCACCTTACTGTGCAATGAATACCAAAATTACTTTCTCCTATTTCTCCGTAACTCAGTACGAGTTAATCAACCTCTCCCCATTCCTCTCTCCTACCTGCTCTCCACTGCCATTACTATCCCCCCTTCTATTCTCCACGTCTGTGAGATCAACTTTTTAGAGTCCACATATGAATGGAATCTTACAGTACTCGTCTTTTTGTGCCTGGTTCAGTTCACCCAGCATAAGGACTTGAAGTTCCATCCTTGTTGTTGCAAATGACAGGACAAATGAGAATTTTTTTCGTATGCTCATTGTCCATTTTTATGTCGTCTTTGGAAACACCTGGACAATGAACTTTTAGATTTATTTATTTATTTTTACTTTTGCTATTGAGCTGAATTCCTTTCATGTTCTGGATACTAACCCCTTGTCAGATGTGTGGTTTGCACACATTTTCTCCCAACCTGCTGATTATCTCTTCACTCTGTCAATGGCCTCCTTTGCCATGCAGAAACTTTTTGATCTGATGCGATTTCATTCGTCTATTTTTGTCTTTCTTTTTTTCTTGTGCTTTTCAGTTTGTGTCCAAAAAATTCTTCGTCCATTCCAATGTGTTGATGTTTCCCCTGTGTTTTCTTCTTATATATTTCCAGGTTCTGGTATTATCTTTAGGTATTTAATTCATTTTTGAATTTGTTTTCTTAACTGGAAAGAGGAGAGCCTGGGTCCATTCTTCTGTATGTGAATATCTAATTTTCCCTGCACATTTATTGGAGAGTGTTCTTTCTCCAGTGCATGTTGTCAGCATCTTTGTGGAAGATCAGTTGCAGGTGCATGCATGGGTTTACTTCTAGGCTCTATATTCCATTTCATTGATCTGTGTCTGTTTTTGTGCCCATACCATGCTCTTCTGATTATTGCAACTTTGTAGTATATTTGGAAGTCTTGTAATATAATGTCATTTGCTTCTTTCTGTTTGCTCAAGATTGCATTTGCTATTTGGGTTTTTATGTGGTTTCATACTAATTTTAGTTTTTTTTTCTAATTCTTTGAAAAATATCATTGATATTTTGATAGGGATTGCATTAATTCTTTACGCAGTTTGGGGGAGACATAGAAATTTTAATAACATTGAATCTTTAAATTCCTGAACATTGGATGTCTTTCCATATTTTCTTATCTCCTCTTCAATTGCTACCATAAATTTTATTTTTAATTAATTATGTATGTATTTATTTACTTATTTATTTTACAATTTTAATTGTAGTAATATTTTACCTCTTAGGTTAAATTTATTACTAAGTATTTTTTGTAGCTATTTGAAATGGAATTTTTTAATATCTATTTTATATAACTGGCTACAGTACATAGCAATGCTACTACCTTTTGTAGATTAGCTTTGTATCACAATTGTGTTAAATTTATTGGTTACAATAGCTTTTTTGGTGGACTCATTGGTGTTTTCTCTATGTAAGATCATGTCATCTGCAAACAGTGACATTTGACTTCCTCCTATCTAATTAAGGTGCACTTTATTTCATTCTCTTCCCTGATTATCCTGGCTAGGAAGCCTAGTTGTATATTGAATAAAATTGATGAAAGTGGCATCCAACCTTAGAAAGCCTTTATAATGTTGATAACGCTCTTTCCAAACCTAGTTGTTGGGAGGATTATCACAAGGGTATGATGAAGGATCATCAAATGCTTTTACTGCATCTATTGAGATGATCAAGTGAATTTTCTTCTTCTTTTTTTTAATGTAGTGTATAAAATCAATTGATTTGTTGAATCATACTTGTATCCCTTGGATGAGTTCCACTAAAACACAGTGAATAAACTTTTGAAAGTGCTACTGGGTTCTGTTTGCTAGTATTTTGTTGAGGTTTTTTTTTTTTTTTTTTTTTTTTTTAACCTACATTCTATAGTTTTCTTTTCTTTCTTTTTTTGTTTTTTTGTTTTTTTGTTTTGTTGTTGTGTCTTTATGTGTTTTAGTACAAGGATAATGCTCACTTCCTAGAATTAATTTTGAAGAATCGCCTACTCTTTAAATTTTGGGAATAATTTAGAAAGAATTAGTAACAGTTTTTCTTTAAATGTTTCATAGAATGCAGCAGTCAAGGCATCCAGCTGAGTGCTTTCCTTTGGTGGGAAAACCTTTATTACTGATTTACTATTACTACTCACTGTCGGTGGGCTCAGATCTTCTACTTGTTCATGATTCAATCATGGTAAAGTGAACGTGCCCATGAATTTGTTAATTTCTTCTTGGTTTTCAAATTAATTAGCCTTAAGTGGCTTGTATTAATCTCTAATGATCATTTGTGTGTCTTTTTGCTGTTGTTGTTGTTTTAGTATTGATTATAGTGAGTGCTTTTTAATATCTGATTTTATTTGAATCTTCTGTCTCATTTTGTTGATTAGTCTAGCTATAGGTTTGCCAATTTTATCTTTTTTTAAATAAAAAGCTCTTTACTTTGTTAATTTATTGCATTTAATTTCTAATTTGTATTACACTTAATTCTGTTCTGATCTTTATTCTTTCCTTTTACTAGTTTTTTATTTGTTATTATTTTTAAAGTCACATGAGTTTCAGAAATGTTATTTATTTGATAATTTCCAGATTTTTTTTTGACATATGCAGTGGTTGGTTGCTATGAACATCCCTCTTTTTACTACCTTTTCTGTATCCCATATAGTTTGGTATGTTGTGTTTTGATTTTCTATTGTTTGAGGAAATTTTAAAACTTCTTTCTTAATTTCTTCCTTGATCTGGCTTTTGTCCAGGAGTAAATTATCTATTTTTCATGTATTCGATCATTTCCTAAGCTTTTCTTCTTATTGATTTATAGTTTTATTTGTGTTCAGAAATGATAGAATTTCAGTTTGTTTTTGTTTTCTTTTTTTTTATTCTTTGTGACTTGTTTTGTGACCTACCATATATCCTATCCTGGAGTTGGTTGTGTGGACTTTGTGAAGAATGTGTACCCTGTACCCGATGAATGGAATATTTCACAGATGAATGTTAGATCCAGTTGTTCTGAGGTGTAGTTTAATTCTGATATTCTGTATTGCAGGATATCTTTCCTTTAGGTCTATTAATATTAACTTTATATATTTGGATGCACTGATATTTTGTGATGATATATTTAGAATTGTTATTTCCTCTGGTTGAATCAACCTATTTATCATTATATAGTCACTTTCCTTGTCTCTTTTTACTATTTGTGACTTATAGTTCATTTTATAGAATATGGGTATGACTACTTTTGCTTTAATTAAGATTCCATTTCCATGGAATGATCTTATATCATTCCTTCATCTTCATATCCTTCAAAGTGAAGTGAGTTTCCTCTAGCAGTATAGAGCTGGGTATTTTTTCTTTCTTTCTTTTTGAAATCTGTTCAGTCATCATTTTATGTATTTTAAGAATAATTTAATCCCTTTACATGTAATGTGATCATTAATAGGTAATGTCTTACTATAACCATTTTGTAACATGTTTTATGGTTTTATTGTGTATCTTTTTTTCTTTCTCTCTCTTTTATAGTGCTATAGACTTTCTTTGTGTCTGGCTTAGTAATTTACCCTAGAAATGTGTTTTGATCCCTTGCTTATTATATTTGGTGTGCTTATTATAAATATGTTGCTTTATTGGTACCATGAGAGTTACAAAATATTATTTTGGTTTTTATGAGTTATTTTGAAATAGTAGCCACTTAACATTGATAATAAAACATGGAAGAAAAAAAAAGACATGACATGTATGAATAAATTCTTATACTTGCATTCTATCCCTCCAGACATTTTGAATTTATTTTATTTGAGTCAGGGTCTTGTTATTTTTGCCCAGATAGGTCTTCAACTCCTGAAGACCTTCAATTTCTTCTTGCTTCAATTTCCCAATTGACTGGCACTATAGTTGTATACTACCACATCCCAGAGTTTGGTTTTTTTTTTTTTAATGGTGTCTTGTTTTACATCTGTCTGTATTGTCTATTAGATGATTAATGCATTTATTATTATTTGGAATTGCTTGCTTTTTTATTACTTATAATAAAAATAAGAATGGCTTTTACACCATGTTTACAATATTTGAGTATTCTGAATTTGTAAGGCTATCCTTACCAGTCAGTTTTGTACCTTTTGAAATTTTCTTCTTTTTCATTATTATCTATTTCACTATAAAGAACTCCCTTTAGCATTTCTTAATTCTTCATTCACAAACACACTCTCTTTATTTCTCCATCTGGTAATGCATTTATATCTCCTATCTAAAAGGCAGTTTTGCTAGGTACAGTATTCCCAGTTGGCAGTCCTCCCCCTCCCCACTACTGTGAAAATCTCATGCCATGCTTTATTAGCTAAGGTTTCTGTTGAGAAGTGAGCTTTCAGGTGACTTTTGTGTTATTTTTATTTGCTCTTGTTGCCCTGAGAATCTTTTCTTTTTTTTTTTTTTTTACCTTGAAAGCTTGGCAGTGTGTCTTGGGATAAACTTGGTTGAGTTAAATCTGACTGGTGACCCTTAACTTCTATCACCTGGATGCTCATATCTTTTTCTAGGCTTGTTAAGTTTTATGTTATGATAGTTTTGAGTAACACTTCTACCTCTTTGGTATTCTCAAGACCTTCTTAAAAACCCAATAACTCAAATATTTTTAATTTTAATACTTCTCCAAAGTTCCTGTAAAGTTTCTGCATTTCCCTTCATTCTTTTCTTTCTAAGTCCAACTAGTACTTTCTAATATTCTGTCTCAGACCCACTAAAACTTTCTCCTGTTTGGCCTATTCTGTTACTGATGTCTTCTATCTCATCCTTAATTTCCATAGCATACTTTTTAGCTCAAGGATTTCCGTTTAATATTTTTAAAAATCGCTTCCATATCTCTGTTAAATTGCTCTTCTAGAGTACTGAATCATTTCTCTATTTTTTCTTGATGCTTACAGAGTTTCCTTAAAATGACTATTTTGAATCCTCAGTCCTGGAGTTAGCAGATATCACTTGCTAAACTGTCCATTACTGACACCTTGTTTTGTTCATTCAATAAGGTCATGGTTACCTGAAAGCTCTTGATGCTCATTGTCATATAATGTCATCCGTGCATTGAAGGATTTGAGGCTTAGTTCCATCTTCCCCCTCTGACTTTGTCCTTCTAGAATTCTAAGCAGTCTACTTATTTTCTCATCTTTTTATACCTCCACTATTTCAGCCTGAGAGATCACCAGAAGACCAGGTTTGCTGTGAGTCAGCTATAGGTGTGTTGTCTGTCTGTGCTTCAGCATTAGGGGGCTCCCCAGTGCAGGTTGGTTCTGTCAGACAGACAATTGGCTTGTTGTAAATGAACTGTCTGACTGTGGGAAAAGGGCAGCTCATCCCACAAGCCTTCCCCTGGGCCCTTGATAGACCCAAACTTCTCACTATAGTCACTGCCCAGCTGTGGGCCTCACTGTGGACAAACCCCTCCAAGCTCCTAACTAATGACATCGTATCTTTTTTTTTCCCTCCCCCAATAAGACAATTGATACCTCTGTTTTGTACTGCCTGGAGTTGTGGAAGGAATGGCTGTCAAAGCTGTAATGTAGATGGTACCCAGAATCCACAACCTGCTGAGCCCAGACCAGCATGGGTTTAGGCCCCACACCCATGTCGCGCTGTGCTACCTGCTGCTGAGGTGGCCTCAAGACTCTGCAACCAGCCCAAGGGGATGCTGGTCAGGATGTAAAGACATTTTATAGGCATTTGGGTTTTCTCTTGGCAACTAGGAAGGTCCAGGGTTAATAACTACAGGCACTGTCCTATACATAAAAATAGGTCTTGCCCAGTGTTATGTTGACCAGATGGACACTGAGCTCCAAGGCACAGTCCTGTGCTCACTTTCCTGCCCTGTTCTGCAGTGGGTGGTGGCAGTTATCTGGCCATCCAGGCTGAGGTTACGCTGGGTCATACCTGAGTCTCCACAGCCTGGGGAGTGTGCCAAGCTCACATGTGGCCTACATTAGGGAACATGATGGGAACACAGTTCTGTCTGGGATACAGATTTTGGCTTGATTCTGAGGCCAATCTAAAGGATCCATCTGTTCCCTCTGACCTGTGACTAGAGCCCTTTGGCTGTACCTGATTTGGGGTCTCACTATGGTGGCCTGGCACTAAGCTCCATAATAAAGTGCCTTGATCTCTTTCCTGCCCTGTCCCCTTACTGAGTGGAGTTTGGCTCTTCCCTTAGCGGCCTGAGGTTGAGAGAGGTAAAGCAAAGGCAGCCCTGTGGCTAACGAGGGGACAAAAGTTCCATCTGCTCGTGTTGGCCTTGAGGCAGGGGCAGTGTGGGCTCTCTCTGGCCCTGGGTTTCACCATGGCAAGTCTGGTACTGAGCCTCAATATAAGGTCTTCCTCTTCCTTCCCGAGACGGGGACATTGTCTCCACACTGTGCTGTTTGGAATTTGGTGAGAGATGACATAGGAAAACTTTCCTTCCTGTCTTTCTCAATGTGTCTTTGAACACTATTAAGCCAAAAGCAGGCACTGAGGTTTCTTGCCTGGCTCCCTTGACTCTTGTAAAGTGGGTTGGCACACGGAGAGCTGTTCCAACTGGCCTCTGTGAGGAGATGCTCACTGGAGCGTCTCACTTCACCACCATCTCTCAGACTTCCTGTCTTCTGGACAATAGACCTTCCAACAGGGATGAAATAGTATTTCACTGTGGTTTTGATTTGCATTTCCCTGATGGTTTCTTAATATTGTGGTTATTTTTCATGTACTGTTGGCCATATGTATATACCCCATACGTAAGAATACTTATGTCAATTAAGAATGAAATTTCAAATGTGAATTCCTTTTTTCTACACCTTGAAAGATGAGTGAGGTACTAATTTTATCTGTTTTCATGTGCTGGTACGTTAGGGTTCAAATCACTTACATTTTAGGCAACATTCAGCTTTTCCATCCACACCACCTGTACAGAGTCTTGTGTACCATCTCTATTGGAAAGCATTCTTTAGTCAATACCACTAGCTTGCAAATTAAGTAGACATGAGTTCCAGGCCAGTTTTACAGAATGGGTCCCTCCCACTCTGTAATAGAGATGGAGATGATAGTACAGATGGGGATTATAGTATATATCTCTCTGAGAGTCATGTAAAGTATAAATTAGCTAAAATATGTTAAGTGCTCAATATATCTCTTGGAACAGAGCATGTCCTCAGAAATGGGATAATGTTTTCTCTCTCTCTCTCTCTCTCTCTCTCTATATATATATATATATATATATATATATATATATATATATATATTAATTTTACTATCCTNCTATCATTAAATTTATTCCCAAATAATATATATATATATATATATATATATATATATATATATATATATATATAGAGAGAGAGAGAGAGAGAGAGTTTATATTAATATGTATGAATTATTTAAGGTCTTAGTTTTTATAACAGATAATGTGTATATATATATTATGAAAATGATTTTGTGCTCATTTCTGAACAATTGAAATTTTGTTTTTCTTCTAAATACAGTAGTTCTTTTAAAAGATCATGTGACATTTTTATATGACTTAGGGAATTGAAAATCATTTATATTCTATCTTTGTACTATATAAGATTTTATGACATCCATTTATTTATGGTTAGCCTTATTTATTTTTCCACCATTTCCCACTTCACCTCAATATTCTCAACTGTTTATTTTAAATTAATTTTATGTGCTACCTAAATTTCACAACTGGGACACACATACACATAAACACATGCATATGCACGTACGCGAGCGCACCACACACACACATACACAGACATAGAAATAGCTTAAAAGCATCATAGTGGAAAAGCATGTATGCCTTGTCTATCATTTGTAATTTATAAATCTGTTAAATTTGTAAGATATTTGAATGAAAAGTATGTTTAGCTTAAACATATAGCTAACTTTCATAATTGACCAGAGTTAACTCGGCAAGCATGTGAAGGAAATGGAGGGAACTGTCTTGAGGTGTCTGGTTTACTCAAACATGAAAGGACTCTGTCTATTCTCCCAACACTTTTTGTAGTCATTTATTTTTATTTACTTACTGTTTTTTGGTACTGTGGATTGGATTTAGGGGCACTTACCACTGAGCTATACTCCCAGATCATTTTTACATTTTGTTTAGAGACAGGATCTCACTGAGTTGCTTAGGGCCTAAATTTAATATTCTATATTCTTAATGGAACTATCATAAACTGTTGGCATATCATCTCTGCCAATGTCTGAGCTTCTTAATAATGGACCATGTTTACTTATCACCATATTCAAATTATAGCTACCACAGTGTTCCACTGTCTACTATATACTTTTAAATTGATAATCTTAAAATGAAAAATAGACAGTTTTTCAAATTGTCTTAATTATTTTATAATTCAGTGATTAATAATGTTATTTTATAAAGTAGACCTTATAAGTACAATAATTAAATGATGACATAGAGCAAACATTTTCTACAAGAAAGCAAAGCAACAGCTCTGATGTCATCATCCTGAATGTCACTCAACTTGGACATGACCTCACTGTCTCAAAGAGTGACTTTTCATGAATTGAGCTGGAAGTTTCTGGTTAGTGAGAGCATCATTTTAGAAATTTCTGTATACAAAGCAGATTATGTGGTTATGTTCAAGGAAAGCTATATGATGATAAAATTTTTTCAGTAGAAATATTTTGAAGAAATGTTTATTCTTTAAAAAGAACCAAACAAGATGAAAGGGGAGGTTAAATTTAATAAATGTTCCCTGGGTTTTTGTTGTTGTTGTTGAGGGAACACGAGTAAAGAAATCTAAATACATGTCAATAATGATTTTAAAGAGTTTAAATTTTATCATTTTTATAAAAATGGTTAGTTTTTTTTAAAACTGTTGAAAATAAGAAGAAAAGACTGTATTGGCCCATTGCAAAGTCTTCTGCATATTCACTTTCAACATTTCCAGTGAATATAAGTCTTCTAGAATTTGCAATGAAATGCATGACTGTAAATGAATCTTTGCAGCTTTTGTTCTTCCTGTTTTCTAGGAAGAAAGAGAAGCCTGGTGACAATGCATAGATTTCTCATCAGAAATGTTTCTTTTTCTATGCAGAGCAGTTATTGGAAATGTAGATATTGTATTTCATGATTTATTTATGGAATTCTTGCCTCACATGCATTTACTCAGTGCCCCAATTGTTCAAATGGAAGTTTCCCTTATCAGCATGACTCCTCCAAGAAGTAAGTGAATTTCACGTAGGAAATAAAAATAAATAGGCTCCATCCCATCATCATTTTCTGAGCTTGAATACTTAGTTACACTGCACCATTGTTGAATGCCAAGCAGAAGTCTTAGTGGTTTGTGGAATTATTAATGTTTTCTAAGCATATTGGTCTCTAGCATATTCTTGCCTCCACCCCAGGGGCCTTTTCAATGGGTTTTGCCTCAGGCATCCCCATTCCTCTTCTCTCTTTACTCAATTACTGAGTTGAGTTTCCACCTCCCATAGAGTAATCAAACTGTAACATGGGAAATGTAGAGGACATTTGGTCACTGAACACACAGGGAGGGCGTGTTCTCTGGAGGTGGACTTTGGAGTTGAAGCTTTTCACAAGAGTTATTGTTAACGTTATGGAAGTGAGTTTACTCATTCAATTCATTCTCAAACTGGTAATTGCTGAGCACTTATGGACGTCAGGTTCTGAATTAGGTAGGGTAGGATTTAGAGAACTGAACTCTGGTAATTCACTGGCTCCCTTCCATATAATTTGAAGATGTCTTTCTTCAAGTTAAAGTCTGATTTTTGTCACCTCTGTTTAGTTTCCATCAAGTATTAATGTTTCCACATACTCAGTCACATAGGTACATGTATATATTATTAAAATGCAGATCATAAATTTTTACAATATGTATACAGATCCCTAAGGAAGTTAAAAAAAATCTCCATATAAATTTTACAATTCTCCTTAAAAAACTGACTTCTCTATCCTCATTATTAGATTAAATTGGACTTCTTTTTTTTTTTTTTTTGTCTCGGGCACTGAAGGGATGAGAACAGAGTAGGTTTGATATCCATTAATTTTCAGGACTCTACAACAGAAGCTAATTGTTTTAACTTGCATCCACACACCTGCTCTCATAAGACATGATTGGTGTTTATGTGTTGACCATTCTGAGGATGCCAAGCCTTTCTACACCTACAGGCACATTTATCTTGGACATAACCTCCTAAAGCTTTCAGTTTCTATTATCCTAATTTTGGAGGGCAGAAGAGATTGAAATAGAGAAGTGTTAAGTAAATTACTGTAGGCTACAGAGCAGCAGCGTGTCCAGGTGCAAAAGCCCCGACTCCTGCTTAGTTCTTTGCATGTTCAGTTATCCGCCATGAAAGGACGGTGTGCGGTGCTTTTGACCACGAGTCTAACCCGCTGAGATGTGAAGACACACTCCCTTCTTCCCAGAAGCAGCCTCCCTTCTAAGCCCTTCTTATTCAGTATCAGTCATGACAGATGCATGGAATATTGTAGAATATTCTAGGGTGCTTCATTTTTAATTGAATACAATCTCAAGATGGGAGTCTTTTTTCTTTAACTCAGTCCTTCCTTAATTTTTTTTTTCCTTTATAATATTTCCATGGATCATTGCCAGGATATTTATATTAAGGTTCATTTATATTTATATTTTAATTCCAATTAAGTTGTTGTCAAGGTTTATTTAGAATTAGGCTATTAATTTCAAAAATTTTACTATATTCTTGAGATTTTAGCATAATTCTATCATATTCAGAGAATATTCTATATATTATTTCTTTGGCATCTATATACATATACTATTGCCCCCGAATCTTTTATTGAAAATACTGTACTGTTTACATCAAATTACCTTAACAACATCTTTGAATCACTAGATCACATACATGTAGATTTATTTCTGCTCTTTAGTTTTAGTATCATTGATCTATATACCAATACTATGGTGATACTGTATAATTTAATAATAAGTTTTAAAATCAGATTGTATGATTTTTCCAACTTTGTTTTTGTCTCAGAATTTTTTCTTACCCTTCAACACCTTTTTTTTTTTAACCTAGCAATTTCTACAAAGAAGCTCACTGATTTTTTTTGATTGAGTTAATATTGGTTATAAAGTGTAATTTGTAATTTGTAATTGATATCTCAATCCTGAGTCTTCTGGTTCAGAATTTGGCATATCATTTGTTTTATTTAGGTATTTCAGCAAATTTTGTAGTTTTTATTATAATCAGGAACCTAATTACTTAATGCACCCTCATGTTTTCCATTCTTTTTTGTACTACACAGTTTCAGGTTTTTTTCAAAATTTCTAAAATTTTTCTAGCACATAGGAATATTACTGATATTTTTTAAAAAATTTAATTGACATAATAGTCATTCATAAATACAGGGAACCCTGTGACATTCTAATACATTGTAATTTAGCTTTATGATTATATCTTTGATACTTGAATTACTTAAAGTGTGAAACTTATCTTCTAAGTATCTGGGAACTTTTCAGATATATATTTTTCTATACCAATTGCTACTTTAACACGGCTTTATTTCAAAGTACACATTATATAATTTCAATTGTTTTAAAAATTTCAAGACATTTTATAGTTCTGTATACATAAAACATAGAGATTAGAAAATTCTTTTATTGATGATTAAGTGTTCAAATTGCAAAGAAAATATTAAAAATTTTAAAATATATTCTTCTAAAAAACATGGCCTAAAATACACAAAACACGATAGAATTACAATGAGAAGTAAATGCACATTATAGAAAATTTTAATATACTTTTTTTTTTAAAGAAGAGACAGAGAGAGAGAGAATTTTTTAGTATTTATTTTTTAGTTTTTGGTGGACACAACATCTTTAATTTTTTTTTAATGTGGTGCTGAGGATTGAACCCAGTGCCCCGCGCATGCCAGGCAAGAGCGCTACTGCTTGAGCCACATCCTCAGCCCAAGATTTTAATATACTTTTATAACTAATAAAAGATTGCATTATATATATTTTTAAGCTTCAATTCAGAAACTATTATGTAGCTTAATTGAACTCTTCATATCATGTACAAATTCAGAATAAAGTTTTCTCTTAGTTCTTGTTAATATTGTCTCTTTCTCTTGTGCATCCTCTCTAATACTTTTGCATGCCCAGTCTGGTTTAGTTCAAATGCTCTAACCTCTAAGGAAGTTTCTCTGTCCTTCTTCCAATACTGAATAGTTAATATTTATTGAATCTTTATTCGATGGAAGGCACTGGACCACTTATATAAAGTATATAACAACCTAATAGAATTTCAAAACAAAACCATGAAATAGCATCATATACCCATGACGGTAAGATTTATGTAAGCTGAATAATTTGCCGTGTTTGAATATTCAGTGAATGTCAAAGGGAGACTCACTAGTTACTACTCCAAAGCCTATGTCTTAGATTCTGGTCTAAACTGGAGTATACCTTTTGTGACCGCTGTTGGTGTGAACCACTTTAACAGTATGTAGCAGGATCTAATTAGGTACCTAGGTATATGGAACAATTAACCAGGATATTAACATTGATCATATTTCTTCTGGAAAAGAACAAAAGCCAATAGCACATTTTGCAGAAGCCAGAATTATAATTTTTATATTTTACTTTACATCTTTTCATATTATTACATTTTCTCTTTATACAAATATGTGTGTATATAATACACACACACACACACACACATATATATATATATATATATTTATAATATATATATATTCTCTTAGAGAATATATATGTGTATCTATCTACCTATCTATCTATATGAGTGTGTGTAAAATTTTAATGAGTGTATTTGAACTACAGCCCTGATATATGTTATTGGACAAGGTAAAGTACTTTTGGGGTTCAGTACATGGTATTTGATATTCTTCTTACCATCTTGGGAAAAGTTGACTGTCTACATAATGATGAAGAAATTCAATCTCACATGAAGCATGTTTCTTTTGAGGACTTGCAGTTTCACTCTATAGGGAAGGCAGGTGTTCTCAGCAGGAACCTGGGGCCTCCACACTAAGAATTCCTCTGAGGCACAGGATGCTACTGACACATTTTCTCTCCCACAGGGTCTTGGGATTGGTTTATTCAGATACAAGTTATTAGAGAAAATAGCTGTACGAGCTGCTCTTAGCTACAGTTATGTTGAGAGCAGAAGAGATATATTTACTTACTAAAGACAAAAAAGGTTCCACAAAATACTGTTTTCTTGGTTCTAAAATGCCTTCAGCGGTAGCATAGATGAGAAAAAAGAATCAACTAACAAACAAATTCTGCTTCAAAGCTGTGGTTCAAATGAGCATTTAATAAGCACTTTCTTAGTTTTTTTCCCAAAAGCAATTCATTGATTTTTTTTTTCTGAATGAGATTAAGTATTCATTTTAAGAGGATAAAAACTAAGCCAGCAAATAAGAAACACATTTTTACCCATTTTAAGTTATTATATAAACTATGTAACAAAAATCCTATTGGAAATCAAAACAGTTTTAAGAAATCAACCACAACTGTTTTATATTCTTGTAACTTTCTCATAATTGCAAGATTTAAAGAGCAAAGCAAGAATATTTAGTGTTTATCTTCCTTAAATATTTTCATTATGTGAGGAAAAAACTAAATTGTATTGAACCCCAACTAAAAAATATATATAACCATACTCCATGCCATGCAGCATTTCCTGTGAAATCACGTAATTTTCTAAGTATAAATTAGGTATCATTATCCGCACTTACTTGAATAAGACTGAAGCAGAGAGAGAGAGAAAGCAGTTTTATAAAATTTCAGAATCAAGTAAAGAAACCAAGATTCTGATGTAGGCCTTACTAACTCGCTAAACATTTCTTACTTCCATTCCCATTGCTAATTTCTGCTGAGCATAAAGAAACAATGAAGTTATCACTTGAGTTTGTCACAGGTCAGAGATTTATACTCATCTCAGCAGAGGTCTTCCCCAGATGCCCCAGGTTCCCCTTAGAAAGAAATGAAACTTTCAAATTGACAGATTAGCTTTCCATCAGAGTGATAATTACCTGTTGCAGTAGCTCCCATTCTTGAAGTATCTAGAGTGTTGATCAGCACGTTATTATCTTTCCTCTTCTAGGATGAGTTTTGAGTGGCTCCTTGCCAAGTCTCAGTAGGTACAATGGCAGGTTTTCTGAGTTTATTCCAGACATTTATTCTGTGAGCCTGGGCATGTTTGTATTTCCTCTGTACTTGGCTTCTAAACAGCAACTAAATTAGTATTAGAATAATACCTACCTTGAAGTTTCCTTGTCAGAATTTAATGAATTTATAAAGAAAAATCTTCAAGAACAGTGCTTTGCATACTGTTAAGTCAGATATTGGCTCCAATTTTTAAAATTATAAGTACTCAAAATAAAAAGAAAATCTAGATAAAAGGACCTGTTGATACCTTTCTGATTTTTTTCTCTGAATATGTAAGAAAATTCCATAAGCATTATTTATGTCAACACTAGTTATAAAATTAAAAAGAAAAAAATTCTACCCTAAACTTTCACAACATTATTCTATTTCATTGTCAGAAATGTTTAGGAAAACAATCCTGCTATTTGCAACAATTTTGGTATCATAGTAATTCTTAAAGTTTCATCTGGAGCATAGAAATTACCCATTATTTACACATTGTTACTAAATTGGCTAATTGACCATAGCTTGTAATTAAACCTGAGGTGGGTATTAAATTATTCATGCTGTGAATAAATTAATGCTAAGAGAATTTTGCTTTAATTTTTGGAATTTTTAATTTTTACTCCTGTATTCCATAAGTTAACTTAATTTTATTTCTATTGGGCCATAAGTTTTCATAGATGGGCATTATGAACCCATTAAAAAAAGGCGTGACTAATTAGAGGTTTCTCTACCTTGTCTTGAAAATCTTTTTCTTATTCCTTTTTAAGATTTCGAATTTTATCTGACAGTCTAATTTAGCTTATATTTTCAAAGTGTAAATTCAATGTAATGGGTCTTTCTAATTAATGCATCAAATTTTACACACCCAGTTCAACTGTGTGTATCAAAATTGTGATTATGAACATTTCTATGAAGTATACTCCAATTCAAGACTGGTGTCAGATGTAATGCAACTAATAATACAGAATAGGTAGTAGATGCTATGGACACAGAGTATGTCTTCAAGTATCTATCAAATGATTATGTCATCTCTGTGTCATTACAGCATGTATGTACATGTGAACACACACACACACAGTCTGTTGCACTGTACAAACATTAAATAAAAGGTGATATCAGAAATTGCTTTGCTGAGCTCATTAAATATTAGATGACTTCTTCCTTAACATCCTCACACTAACAGGTTTTCTGAATGGAAAGATCATAATCCCATTCTTTTGCCCAACCAATAATTCACAGAGAAGTTGGCTGTCCAGTACAAAGGGACAAGGTACAAGAGGGCAGTGGCCCTGTGTCCTGAAGGCCATTGGGGGTGTTCCCAGGCCACAGCTGAACTGCTTCTGGAACACTAGGGGGATTCCTCATGAAGCAAGTACCTAGATGCTCGCTGTCCTGGGGGGAGTTTGAGGATGCTGTCAAGTTATTTTCAGGATCACAGGTTTCACAGGCTAGTGCTGCCCAGAGGTCTTGTTGACAATCTTTAAGATTCTAGAAAGTTAGAAGTAACTTTTGTAAGAATCCTAATACCTTACCAGAAAATACTTTCCATGGAATCCTGTTCAGAAAATTTTGCCGCTTCTGTCCATCAGCATTTTTATTTTTGAGGTACACTTATACATATTTAATGAATTCTAATGAAAACACTAAGCTATACTCAATACATGAAGTCAAATAGGTTCCTCAGAGGGCTGGCATTTTAATAGAAAGAGACAAATCCATAAAAAATTCATGCAATCCGGTTTTCAATACCATAATCAACACGGGTGCAGATTGGAATAAAACACAGAAAAGAAGGAATTGATGAATTCTAGGAGGAGACCAAGGAAGGCTCACTAGCAGAAAGGGTTCCAGTGACCACATGGGTGATGTGAGTGGGTATCATGAGGCAGGAGTAGAAGCAGAGAGCAAGCATGTTGTGGTGGGGATGCAATCAGGAAACATTTTAGTTAGAGTATTTAAAATTATTCCTTCCCTTGACCAAATTAATGTCCATGCTAATAAAAAAACTCAAGCCTGAATCTTTGTGTTTCTTTCAAATGGATAATAGGCATCAACTTAACTTTCAATTTATTAATGCACTGTGAGCATTGTACTTTTTGAATTCCTTGACTCAATACTTATATCCCAAGTGCTAACAATATTAAGAGCATGGTAACATCTCCAGGGGATACTGCTGTAATTAAATAACTGCAGAGCATCTTATGATCTCTCAAATAGCTAGAGTCCCTTTGGGGCAGGCTCTGTCCTAATAGAATTGTTGTTCACCTTTACCAGTCAGGGTTGGCGGCTGGCTAACAGACACACAATAGGCTTGTGGAAATGATACTATGTTCTGGTTCTTTGTTGAGGACTTTTGCATTGTGTTTCAGGACCCATAGTGTTTTTCCAGTGTCTTTGACTTTGATATGAGAGTAATACTGACTTCATGAAATGACTTCGGAAGTTTCCTCTCTTCAGTTTTTTCAAATAGCTTGACAGGATTGGTATTCATTCTTTAAGTGTTCGGTAGAATTCGCTTATGAAGCCATCAGACAGTGGATTTTGTTAAATGGTGGTCTTTTTATTGTTGATTACATCTCCTTACTCTTTATTAGTCTGTTCATATTTCTGATTTTTTCATGATTCCATCTTGATAGATTTTATGTTTCTAAGCATTTATCCTTATTTTTTTCCTCTAAACTATCTACCTTGTTGGCATAAGATTGTTCTAGTGCTCTCTTCTGATCCTTTGTGCTTCTGTATTATGAGAAGGAAGGTCTCCTCTTTCTGATTGATTTATTTGATGCTTTTCCCCCCCTCTCTTTCTTTTATTTTATTCTACCTAGAAACTTATCAATTTTTCTTAACTTTTCAAAGAAAGAACTACTCTTATATTTTTTGATATTTTAAAAATTATTTTCCAGTCTCTATTTCATTTATTTCTTCTCTAATATTTATTTTTTTTCTTCCTTTTTCTAACTTTGGTTTAGTATCCTATTTTTACAGTGCTTTCAGGTGCAGCATTAGTTGCTTTTTTTGGATCTTCCTACTTTTCCCATAATAGGTATTTTATACTATAAACTTTGCTCAAAAATGTATAACTTTTGCCATATTGTTTTCCATTTTAATTTTCTTTAGCATATGGTTTAATTTTTCTTCAATTTCTTCTTTGACTCACTCATTTTTCAACAGAATGTTTTTTTAATTTCCATAAAACTGCAAATTTTCTGTGCTTCTTCCTGTTATTGATTCCTAGTTTCATACTGTTTTGGTCTAAAAAGATAGTCAAAATTTCAATTTTTTGACATTTGTTGTGGGCAGTTTTGTGGCCTAATATGTAATCTGTTCTGAAGAATGTTCTAGTACATATGTGTGAGACAAGTGTGGATCCTGCCGCTGTTGGAAGAAATGTTCACTCCACTTAGTCTATAGTTCAAGTCCAGTGGTTTCCTATGAATATTCTGTCCCAATTGATACATCTGTTACTAAAAGTAAGGTTTTAACCTCCCCCCACACACACCTTTGTGTTGTAGCCTATGTCTAGATCTCCTTTCAGATCTCTAAAGGTTTGCTTTATGAATTTGGGGGGCCCCAGCATCAGGCATATTTATGTTTGCAAGTGTTCCGTCCTTTCCAAGAATTCACCTTGCATCTCCTTCTGCTTTGTCTGATGTGAGTATGGCTAACCCTACTTTCTTTTAGTTTCCATTTGCATGGTCTGTCTTCTCCCATTCCTGCTTTTGCAGTCTGAGTATCCTTTAAGGTGAAACAAATCTCTGTGGGAAGAGTATGGTTGTGATTTTTGTTTGTTTGTTTGTTTTCTTTTAATCTACTCACCACTGTTTTCCTTTTGACTGGAGAATTAAATTTATTTTTAGTGAAATTAATTATTGACATGTAAGGAGTTATTAGTGCCATTTTGTTCATGGTTTTCTGGTTGTTAAGCAGGTCAATTATTCCTTCCTTTCTTTAGGATTCCTTCCTTGCAAGCAGTGGTTGCTGGAAAAACAATTTTTTTTTAATCTTTTGTATATCTATTGTAGGCACTCTCTTTGTGGTGACCATGAGGCTTGCATAAATTATCTTACATCTAACAGGTTGTTTTGAGCTGACAACCAATTAATTTGAACTGTATTCATGGATTCTGTTCAACATCTCCTTACCCAACATACTATATTTTTGATGTCACAATTTATGTCCTTTTTATAACTTATATCCCCTAACAAGTTATTTTAGTCATATCACTTTTTAATCATTTTGTCTTTTAATTTTTATACTAGAGATATATTTGATTCACCCACTATTAGAGAGTTTGAATTTGATAGTTTACTTGCCTTGCATACAAAAATGATATTGCTTAAGTGATCCACTTTAACACAGAATAATGGCAGGGTGTAAACTCAATTGAAATTTTGGTGTGTGAACCTCTAAAAAACAAGAGTATTTTAAGATGAGGTTTGATAAAATATTAAAAGTTCATGAAATGCTTATTAATTGCCCAAAATAAGTGTGTACGTTGGTAGCACTGATTTGTAGAGAGGAGTTTTGGAAAAAAATAGTTTTTGAATTAGTAGTTCAAGTCCCAACATAGTCTAATCACTATAGAAACATATGAAATTACTACTAATCAATATTTTTATCAAGGATAAGATAAATATATCAATGGGTCAGAAATCGAATGGAGGTTCCCAGTGACAAAGGCACAAAGACTTGGATGGAAAGGCAGACACAGAAAGCTGGAGGACAGAAAGAGCATCTGTGTCCCCCACGTGTTTTGAAGAGCAGGATGTAGGCTCACTGGAGGGAGAAGGATGGGTGAAGTCCCTGCATCTTTTGATGGGGACACAAAGAAAATATGAAACAGAAAAAAAAGGCATACTCTCTTGTTTTTGAGTGGAATGTTCTACAGATGTTTATTGTGTTTATTTGGTGTATATAAAGGTTATACATAGAAACACTATGTTAACATTACTGTATTATTTTTGGTTTTCTTCATTATTTTCCATTGCATTCAGTTACCATCTGAAGTCAATAATATTGTGTAAAACAATTTTGACCTTTTACCTTATAATGGAAAATAAATCACACACATATTACATTTCAGTATGGCATATGGCCAATTATATATTATTGTACAAAATATTACATTCATTATCTTTTGAATTCAGTTAAGAGAAGACAGGAGAAAACTAAGTGTTGAGTTTTTTTGGCATAATTACAGTCAGTAGCACGTGTGTGTGTGTGTGTGTGTGAGAGAGAGAGTTACTATCTGAGACATTTGCTTTCAGTCTGAAGAACTTCCGGTTGTATTTCTTATAAGACAGGTCTCATAGCAACAATTTTTTTGCTTTCAGTTTTGAAAGAGCGCTTGACGGAATACAGAATTCTCTTTTTTTGTCTTCTAGCACTTTACATACATTCTGTCAACACCTTTGGTGACTTCCTTTCCTCCTGCTTCTTCCTCAATCTTCTCACCTTTGGCTTTTAGCCTTGATGATGTTTCCATTTGTAAACCTCTGTGTGTTTATTGTTCTTGGGTTTGGTTGAGTTTCCTGGACCTGCAGATGAATATTTTTTCAGTAAATTGAAAAGTTTTCAGTCATTATATCTACAGGTATTTTTTTTTTCTCATGTGCTGTCTTTCATCTTCCTTTGGCACTCACTTTTTTTTTTTTCCATCTCTCTGCTTGGTGCACGTAATGGTGTCCGACATTTCTCTGAGGCTCTCCTAATTTTTTTTTCTTCTTCTCTTCTCTCTGTTCCTTGGATGATACAATCTCTACCAATTTGTAACTGTGTTTACTGCTTATTTCTTTTTGTTTCACATCTATCATCCTATAGAATACCTCATTGTATGCCAGGCATGTAATAGTTACTTAGCAAACAGCAACAGTCTGGTCTCATTTGACCTTGGGTAATGTACATGAAAGACCTTAGTTCACGTTCTATGTCTAGATTGTCTCTACCTAATTGATTTATACTACAGGGATTTGACTGCTCTCTGCTCTGAACAGTTTTTTTTTTTCTTAATGTGGAAAATGTAAATAATATCTATCCTCGTAAAAGTAGAAGGAAATGAAATAGCATATATATTTCAATAGCACCAAAATAAAATATAATGTTAATTATTCAAATATAATGAATTTTTTAAAATTCTTCACAGCTTCATCAATTACATAATGTTGTCCCCAAATAATCTATTTAAAATTATATGAGCAAAAGTGTATTTTAAAAAATAGCTCTGATGGGATATTTTCCCAACATTTCTGTTTTAACTATTTTAAGAAATAATTTAAAAAGTGAAGTTGATTCAGATAAATAGAGTCAAGATAGAGATGGTTTCAGAAATGAAGTAGAAGGAAAATTCTACAGAAAATGTTTACACATTTTGGAATGTAAACATGTAATTTTTTCACAAAAGATATAATTTATGGCTTATTACTCAGAAAATTATTTAAATTAACATCAGAACTTTACAATGGTTAAATTTTCATACTAATGAAAAGATACTAATATTAGGTTGTTAGTGATACGGAAACAGAGACAGCCAATCTTTTTCAAACTTTTTCAAGAAGGCTGTATAACAGATTCCTGAAATTTAGATTTCTGTCAATCACTATATTGGTCTCATTATTAGCTTTATGAGAAACTTTAAATGAATATTACAGTCTGAATTTGTCTCTTCCAAATTTCAGGTGTTGCCATGAGATAGTATTAAGAGGTGGGGCTTTTAAGAGGTGACTAGATATGAGATCTTCTTAAGTTAGTGGGACAGAGGCCCTTCTCAGAGGCTTCAAGCAGCTTTTGGGATGTTTTTCTTCTCCCCACTGTCATGCAAAGACACAGCAAATTATTCCTCACCAGACTCAATACAGGTGCCCTGATCATGGATTTCCCAACCTTCAGAACTGAGAGAAAATATTCTGCTCTTTAGAGTCACCCAGCCTCAGGTATCTTGTTATACTATCATGGACTAAGACAATGGGTGAAATTCAAACTGTGCTCAGAAAAACAGTGTTTTATAAAGTTGATAAAATGGCCCAGGTCGAGGAACAAGCTAGGGTGACTTCTTGGGATGCTGTGCTTTCTTTTAAGCCAACTTCAAATTTTAACTCCTGATTTTTTATATTGAAAAATAATAAAATAATTCTTTAAAAAAGAAGGAAAATTCATCATTTAAAAAGCATTTATGAAATGATCTTAATGCATACATTTTGTAAGGTACTGGACTCCATGAATTCTCAAGTCCGTTCAGCCTTTTGATTTATATTTCAATGAAGTTTTGAACTAGAAAGCAGGTGAGTGGGAAAATAGTTCTTCATCTTTAGTTCTTCTGTACTTTCTGGAAAATTTTCTCAATTTGGTTAAAGTTTTAGCTGTTTCATTTTCACCCTTGATGAGCATATAGTCCTTTGGATGATTTTTGTATCCTCTGAAGAGTAGAGTCTTCCTGTAAGAAATGGCTTTTCTCTAGGAGGATGTCTGGATTATTGCTGTAAAAAAACCTCATTCTGAGCTCTTCATCACAAAAAGAGATTTTAACCCGGCTTCACCTTTTCTATCAGAAGGACACAAATGCCAGATGCAATGCACATTTATTCTGTCATTCTTCTTCCTGGTCCTTCCTAGGCTGACAGCCGGGTGGCATGAAACAAGGGGTGCTTTTGGCCAGCCCGAAATATAAAGGCCATAAAGAAACAGCACACACTGCACTCATTTCCCATAAAACAAGACTATTTTTATTACTTTTGATTTATAATAAAAATGACAATTGCATATATTTCTTCATGTGTGCACAGAATCAAACACAAAGCATAAAACTCCCCCAAACAATTCAGGACCCACCAATTAGGCTTAAAATTGAACACTTCTCCATGAGTTTAAAAGGTTGAGAAACATGTCTGATGAGGTTTCTCTCTCACACATACACACAAATACATGCACAAACCCTTTTCTCTCACAGACATACATGAAGTAAAATTTACCAAAAAAAATATCAATTTAATTACCACAGCTTAGGGAAACTTCTGTCATTCTATCTGTCCTGTAAACGTTATATCTAAAATTGTTTGTCATGAAGGTAAATTATTTTTAGAATACTTTGTCACATGTCTTATTTTTAATATAGTGCAACAGAGTAGTCTTTCCTTTTTTGTAATTTTGTAAATAGAAAGATCTTTTTTGTAGGATAGTCTTTTCAAACACACAGATGAAAATGTATACATATGTGGATTTTTGCATATAGTTTCACTGAATATACAAAATATATCCAGGAACCTGGCATCAAGGATTCCTTATAAGAAGATGGTGGTGGTGGTGGTGGGAGATAGACAGGCATAAATACACAATAGTGAGCACCACCTCAATGCCAAAAGCCACTTCGTACTCAGCACCTCATAGAAGTTCCAAAGTATTTTTGAAATGAGACTCAAAGCTGTGAGCAATGGTATGTATTTGTAAATAAAAAGTAACTAAAATACATGGCTTCTATTTACGTTTCTGCCCAGTTTTCTGTCACTCCAGTCAAAATGGCAGTTATTAAGAATACAAGCAACAATAAGTGTTGGCAATGATGTGAGCAAAATGGCACACTCACACATTGCTGGTGGGACTGCAAATTGGTGCGACCCATCTGGAAAGCAGTGTGGATATTCCTTGGAAGGCACAGTTTTACATATGAAAAACATATGAAGCAATAGACTTTGAATGAAAGAGATTATTCTCCATAATGAGTTTAGGCCACACCTAATTAACAGAAATATTTGAGAGAAAAGGCAGTGTCTCCTAAGGGGAATGAATTTTGTCTCCTGGCTGCAACATCATCTCCTTAGAGAACACCCCTGCTGCTGGATAGTCCTGAAAATTTGAAACATGCCAGTCCTGCAGATCATGAGATTTATGAGCCATTTTTAAAGTTTATTTTTTTCTGTGTTAGTCAGCTTTCTATCACTATGATAAATACCTGAGATAAAAAACTACTTGGAGGAAAACATCTATTATGGCTCCCAATTTAAGGAATTTCAGACTTTAGTCACTTAGTCCCATTGCTATGACCTGTGGTGGCACAGCACATCATGGTGTCAGGAATGTGTGGCAGAGGAGGCTGGTAACCTCATGGCTGCTGAGAAGTAGGGAGAGAGAGGAGAGGGCTGGGGTTACAGTGTTTTGTGCAATGGTACACCCTCAATGACTTAATTTCTTTTTCTTTCTTTCTTTTTTTATTTATATATGAAAGTGGAATGCATTACAATTCTTATTACACATATAGAGCAAAATTTTTCATATCTCTGGTTGTAACAAAGTATATTCACACCAATTCGTGTCTTCATACCTGAACTTTGGATAATAATGTCCATCACATTCCACCATCACTAATAACCCCATGCCCACTCCCTTCCCCTCCAATCCCTCTACCCTATCTAGAGTTCCTCTATTCCTCCCATGCTCCCTCTCCCTATCCCACTGTGAATCAGCCTCCTTATATCAGAGAAAACTTTCAGCATTTGTTTTTTTCCACTAGGCCCAATGCATGCGCACATGCACACACATTCAGTTCATCTGCAAAAAATTTTGACTGGGGGCTGGGGATGTGAAGCGGTAGTGCGCTCCCTGGCATGCGTGCGGCCAGGGTTCAATCCTCAGCACCACATACAAACAAAGATGTTGTGTCTGCCAAAACCTAAAAATATTAGAAAAAAAAATTCTCCCTCTCTCTCTCTCTCTCTCTCTCTCTCTCTCTCTCTCTCTCTCTTTCCTCTCTCTTAAAAAAAAAAAAATCCTGACTGGAAGAGGAAGGCATAATCAGAGTTTAAAGTAATCTAAAGTTATCCCTATCTCATAGCAAGTACTTTAGTCAGAGCATATAGTTAGATACTACTTAAATAAATTTTGAAATCAGCAGCCAATATACAAATTCATCAAGCTAGGACTGCTCTTTTGTCTGAATCATAATGAAGGGCCCCGATAAGACTTGTCTCTGCTTGGTTAGATTTTCCTGGAGATTGGAGAGTCCTAAGAAGAGGGAGTTGAAATTTACTTCCTAGAGTTTATGGTAGTTCTCAATTATGTGAGATTACATAATAGGAAGGAAAGGGAAGGGGAGGGGAGGGGAGGAGGAAAGGAAAGAAGGTAGGAAGGAAGGAAGAAACTGGCTGTCGCTCTATTGGAGAGATCCACCTAATCATAACCTCTGGCTATCATGTATGATACATATATTTTCAAAAAAGAATTTGTAAGGAATTCTAATATATACTCCTGGTTAGAAAATGCAGGCTGTATTATTCCTTGAAACTTGTTTTTCTTAGCAACTGAGAGGAAGGAGTTAAAACATCTGTCCTGGGGTCCATTCATTTCTTTTGAGAACCATGTATCATTGGAACAGGTGAAGAAACAGAAGGCAGGTGGCCTGGTCTAGACTCCTTGTCCTCCAGGTAAGTACATGAATGATTCTGCCTTGGAGGAAGAGGTTTATCTAGTGAATGCCATGGGTCTCCTGGGATGCGGATAACGTGAATAAACTCAGGATGCATGAGGAAGTTGTGCATGTGTTGTGACTCCTTGGATTATGAAATGGAGCTGGTTTGTAACATAAAGCCTTTCCTGTGTTAGGTCATGACCTTTAAATCTTCACATGGAGATCCTGTTACTCTGGAACAGAGAGTGCAGGTCTGACAGAGTAAGCCGGATCAGTGAAGCTGTCCTTCTGCCCCAGGTATTTCTCCTTTGTATCAGCCTCTTTATTGCCTATATCCTCAAGGTGATTAGTAAAATTTGAGGCTCGAGAAGCTCTTTGGTGTGCTTGAGCCTGGTGGGACAATCCTGTCTCTGGTGCTAACTGAGGTAACACAGAGTATTTTGGATATTTTGGTTTTTCCAGCTTAATCCATTGGGACAATGGATAATACCTAATTTTATCCTAATAGTCACAGAATAACAACACTGGACCCAGATTTATTAAAGAAGTCAAATAAACAATATGCTTATGAATATTGATCTGATTGGCTTTCTGCCTTCTGCATACAACAACATTTTGACACATCAAAAAAATTCACCTGCGGTGGAACAAGGCCATATGACAGCAGTCCTATGGTCATTGACAGTGATGAGAGTTTTACTTTTAAAACCATGTCTATTTCCATTGGAATTTGCCCTTAATTTTATGGGCTGTGTTTCAGGAACAGTTCCTACGGCAATCCTGATCAGGAATACTACTTGAGATACCCAAGGAAATGCCCCTGAGACTCATGCCAATTAATGAGAATGACATATAAACAACATGGTGCCTGTTTCCAAATTAGCTAAATCACATCTGTTAATGATCCTTTCTATTCCATAATATGTCTTCAGAGATGCCATAAAATACTTTATCAAGAAATCTCACAAGTTTCTTTGAGTCCTAATAAGGCTTCTGAAGTTCCCGTAGTTACAGAGGGAAGCCGACTTACAACAGGGAAGTCCCTGCTCCCCTGCTCCTGGGTTAGCGGATCTACACACTGCTCCCCTTCCTTGTTGGGGTGGGGAGAACTTCGGAAATGTTGTCACTCACAATGCAAACGTTGCCCACAGCACAGGAGAAAGAAAGCACTGAAGAGGATCTCCCACCTTCCTGTCCCTGCAGATGCAGGAAGTCAATACCTTCCCTAACTTGACTTCCACTGCAAACTAGAATAATGCTGAACTTGATAATGGCTGAACTGTGCTCCAGTCCCACTTATTTTGAACCAATGAATGTATAATCACATAGTTGCTGAATATATTTGCTGTTTTTCTCTTTTGTCTATAACCAGAGATCAAAATTAATAACTAGAGAAACCCAGTTCTCATTTATTTATTTATTAATTTTTCAAATATGTCCATCCAAGTTCCGTAAAGGTCAAAGGAGAGTCCTCAGGGATCTGGGAACTGGTACAAGCATCAGCAACAAAATGTGCTTTGAAGTCCTGTGTGTAAATATTAATCCATTGTGTTTAGTCTAGACCAAGATTTACCTAGTTGGTTTGTCTAAAATCAGGAGATTTCCTCACTGTCCTCTGATTTTTTCTTTGTGTGTGTGTGCATGCATGTGTGTGTGTTTGTGTGTGTGTGTGTGTGTGTGCTCGCGCGTGCGTTTTGTAGTAAGGATTGAACCCAGGGGAGTTTTACCACTGAGCTATATCCCCTCCCTTTTATTTGTTTATTTTTAATTATGAAACGGGGTCTTGCTATGTTTCCCAGGATGGCCTGAAACTTGGTCCTCCTGCCTCAGCCTCCAAGTAACCTGGGATTACAGGCTTTTGCCACTAAACCCAGTTTGTCCTCTATGATTTTTTTTAAGTAAAATTGATGCTGAGACTACTGCTCATTACAGGACTCACTTGCCACATACAGCTGCCTAATTTATAGATATAATAGCTAAAATTAAATACAACATTGCAGCTCAATTTAGCTCTTTAGACTAGCAGCTTTTCAGGCACTCAGCCACATACATGTAGCTAGTGGGTATATATACAGGTAGAAATGGGATATTTTCATTATTTCAGAAAGCTCTATAAAATGACACTGTGCCAGAGAACAACCCAGTGCTTTCTTGTTGTCCAGGTATTCTTCTGAATGCTTGCTGAAATATAGAAGCCACATTTGAGAATCAAGGCCCAAGGGGTGATGGAAAATGTCAGCTTTTAATATAATAAAATCAAAGTCCAAATTGGGAATTGGATAATAGAAATCGTATCAACTTAGGCAACATATTAAGTACAGCAATTCACTTAGATTATTAATGTGTCTAAACACAGCTGTTTTATCTGTACTATGGTAACAAATAAATGTACTTCA
The DNA here is from genome assembly GCF_001458135.2 of Marmota marmota marmota. NCBI lineage: Eukaryota > Metazoa > Chordata > Mammalia > Rodentia > Sciuridae > Marmota > Marmota marmota. Next base: position 50,995,113 of record NW_025999977.1, read on the forward strand.
ACCTTATGGAGCTAAACAATAAAATGAGATATTGCACAAAAATATTTTTTGCCTTAATATTTATATATTCTAAATCTATCATGGTGTTAGAGATGTATTTGGGTATTTAATAAATATTTAATAACTAATGAACTGGATCATGGTTGTTCATTCAGTTGTGTAATAATTAATATGGGCAATTTGGCGTAAACCTGTTTATGTAATTTCCTAAGCACAGTTTTGCTTATCAGCATAAAATATTTTCACTCTATTAAAACTCATTCTTTATGGCACAGCAGGGTGAATATAATTAATAATAATGCATTATATTTCTCAAAATAGATGAGAGAATTTGAATATACTTGCTATAAATAAATAATAAAATTTAAAGTGATGGATTTGCTAATTACTCTGAGCTGATTACTACGCATTATATACAAGAATCAAAGAATCACACTGTTTCTCATAAATATGTACAAATATCATATGTCAATAAAAAACCCTCTTGTTTAGAAATAAGACATTTATAAACAAGTCTTTGAGAAGCTCATTGTCAAAGACATTTCTAAATTTAATATGTGGAAGAAGAAAAATTAGTAGATCAGTGTGAATTGCTCTATAAATTCTGGAATTTTATACCAAATTTACTTTTAAAAATTTTGGCTGATATTTTGCAAATATTCTAGGCCTAAAATGATGACATCAGTCTTCTTTACAACTGAGACATGTCTGAACATTATCCCTTCCTAATACAGGCATACCTTCCTTGATTGCACTTGCTTTATTGCTCTTGACAGACATCGATTTTTTTAATGAATTGTAGGTCTGTGGAAATCCTGCACTGAGCAAGTCTATCTGTGCCATTTATAAAATAATAATTATAAAAAATTAAAATCTGAACAGACAGAGGCCATGTCATGTAGCACAGGAAGTTCTAAGTTTTCCACAGTTTACAAGGCTATCTTTGGATCCTAGTCTAATCTGAGATGGGGGCACCTGAATGGAGTAGAATGAGATACAGCAAGAGGTACAGTCTAAAATTCTGTATTCTAATCTGAACATTGTTATTCAGTGTTTGGGTTCAGTTTGGCTAATATTGTTTTAACAATTTGAGTCTCCTTCTCTAAAAAGTGAGGATAAAGCTGCAAGAGCCCTTGAGCCACTTTGACTTCAGAGTATTGCTGTATTAGTTTCTGTAACTTCATGTCAGTAAAGACATGAAGTTCTGCCTTTCTGGAGAGCCTGTCCACTCATCATGCTTTCTGGACATGTGTGCTCCTGTGTGCATGCATTCCCCAGTCACTGGCCTGGCAGCCTCCCGAGCATGGTGCAGAGAACACAGGACTCTGGAGCCTCACAGGCCAGGTTTCCGGTCCTTGCTCCAGAAGTGCATAGATAGGTGACTTTCGTCAATCAACTCTTCTGTGTATTCAAGGACACATGGTTCCCTTCTCTGTAAAATGGGAACTATACTTCACACATAGGGAATGTTCCTCAGAGATTAAATCAAACATCATACACTTTTGCTTTTGCACTTAATAGATGAGATTAAATAAGACGTAATTATTATGGTTTATGACTACCCTTTCTCTTTAAAATCTCCATGACCTTACTGGTTGATGACTCATTCAGGATCTATTTGTTATTTTTAACTATAGCATTGTAAGTAATTTGGATTAAAATGAAAATAAATTGCTAAGGCAATCCATTAAAGAGGACTCTATATTAACAAAACCAACTAAGGATAATAATTTATTTATAATTCTGGAAGTTTTCATTTAAATTTTTATATTTTTCTATAACTCTCTTCTTGTGTTCATTAGTCACTTAAGTTATCAGAAAAATCCTTCACATTTATTCAATTGATCTAATGGTTTGACTATATTTATGTTTCCAGGAATTTCTACTTGCCTAATTTTTCAGAGATTAATAACTAACAATTCACAGTAGTTATCAAAAAATTCCGTCTCACAAAATGTACATTGAAGAAACAAGATGCAAATTCTTCTCAGTATATGTACAACATATGCAATGACTTAAATTTTATTTTGCTTGGTAGTTTAAGCAAATGCTGGCAACTGTTCTATAATTTTTTGCTGGTGGAAATAAATTATTTGTTATGAATTATTTTGGAAAAATTCATCAATTTGTCAATGATTTTTAGATATTTTGCATTATTATTGAGTTAATAATTTCAACTGTAGATCCTGAGCCATAAAGTAACCATACGTATATCAAGGCTAAACTGTAGAGCAGTGTTTGGTTAAATATATTTCAATTCTTTATTGATATAATAAGTTATGCAGATATGGTGAAAAAGAATATATTCACTGCTGGTGGGAATGTAAATTAGCGTATTCATTATGGGAAACAGTTTGGAGGCTTTTCAAAAAGATTAAAAAAAAAAAGAGCTACCCTGTGACCCAACATTCCTACTTCTGGGTACATATCCAAAGAGAGGAAGAACAGCACTTCCGTGCTCACTGCAGCACGACTCCAACAGCCAAGGCATGGCATCCACCTAAGGAATAGATAAAAATATGCCATGGATATGAAGAAAAATGTGGCATGGCTTATGCATTAAGCCATGAAAGAACAAAATCCTGTCATTTGAGGCAACTTGGATGGAACTGGAAGACATTCTGCTAAGTGAACAGAAAGTGCTGATTTTATTCACATACTAAATATATTTTACATTTTTTACAGTAGTCTTCTGTGTTTTCAGGGTTCACATATTCTACATGAAGTATTGTACGGCTTGAACATGGAGGTACCCCTTACCTATAGGAAACATTACTTTCAGTGCATATTAAGAAATGTAGTGCCATTTCTTCAGGTACACATTCAGCAGTAGAGGAATACTTAAACAAAATATGTTACATTTGTGCTAACTCAACTGTTTCAGAAGTTCAACATATTGCATTTTTATTGACATTAAAATATTTAACAAGCTTAAAAATGCCATTGTTATGCATTATGTTTTGCCTTCCCACATGGTACTATCACCCTCAAGGACTGAAAGTTATTTTAGGGGTGCCAAAACACTTTCTCTGGATATATGTAAAGCATAAACATGCATATCTCTATGCATAAACAGATTAATAATACCTCTCTGGTAAGAAAAACTGTATAAAAAAGCCTTCTTAGAGTGGTCATATTTAAGAAAATTAAGACATTGGTGAAGTGTTAGAGCAGAGTATAAAACTGTACATATTTTCTTGCTACATATGAACAAATGTATAAAGATGTGACACACATAACCCACACAAACACATACTCTAAGCATTCATATAGATTTCCAGTTTTATTCTCTGTGCAGATGATAGACAAATAGATGTTAGATGATAGCTAGATGGATAATTGTAGGATTATAGGCATTTTTAATTTTAATTTTGTTATGATATTTTCAATTTTTTACAAGAAGCATAAATCCTTTTAGAGCAACATTTTAAGAACCAATAACTTCTACATGCTTTAGTTGAGACCAGTGTCAACACCATACTTGGATCGCTTAAAGATGAGCCTATAACCAGGAAGATCATCATGTAGAGGAGACCCTGAAAGGAAATAGACTTTTTATTTGCCTAAAGAAAAACCTGAGCAATAATGGTTTTATGGCTTGGGACCACTGTGTATGAACAGATAGATGTTTGTGGAACGTCTATGATTAACTGTTTTTATAAACCTATTTTTGTCAGTCTGTACTGATAAGAAGATTATAATACCAGACCAACACTTATTTTTACAGGTCCAAATACAGAAATAATTGTGTTCTTGTGACTTGCATACAAATCAATGCTAAAACCCATTGTGCTTTAGAATTTAGGGAATTGTCTAGACCTGAGAAAAACATTCTATTTATATGCCTTAAACAAAAGGCAGCATAGAAAGGAAATGAAAAATGAAGTGCTAAAAATTCTCCAAGTGTGCACATTCTTTTTAATTTTATTTATTTTTTTATCATGCTATGTTCAAGGTTAAAATACCAATTTGTGAAAGAAGGATATTCTGAAGTACGAATTTAGGAATGTTTTGTTCCTGCAGTTTTGTTTTAATGCTGCATTGCTTATAACAGTGTGTAATGCAAACAAAGTGTGGTTTAGAAGTTGGTCACACTTAGAAATATAATTTAAATTCACAGGGCTTGGCACACAGTAGACAATAAATATATCCTACTTAAAAATAGAATGTGCACTATACCAGCTCTAGTGGAAGATGAACTTTCTAGAACTTCAATGTTTATTGAAAATCTCTGGGATGCTAGCGATGTTCTCTATCTGTGCTGTCTAACTAACAGCCACCAGGCACTTATAGCTGTTGAGCACTTGTGGCCAGGGCAAATGAGAAATTGCATTTTAAATTGTATTTGAGTCAATTTAAATTTTATGTTTATTTTTTTTTAAAAGTATTCAGTTTTATTTTTAACTGATAGAGAAAAAATACATATTCACGTTGTTTCATGTGATGATTTAATATACGTTTATATTATGTCATCATTAAAATCATGGTAAACAAGTCTCCTCCAGCATTTATCATTTCTTTTGGATGAAAACATTCATAATTTTTTTCTTCTTGCTTTTAAAATATGGGTAAATAATTTAAATTGCGAGTACATCTAGCTAACGGCTACCATATTGGTGACAGCACAGCTTCAGAAACTGTTAAATAAATGAGATATGCACCTCACAGTCCACGGTTCATAGCAAAATATTCTTTCAAATCTTTGGGGCTGATAGCCCTATGTAATAGAGCAATAGGAAGGAGATGATTACTATCAAATTAGTCTATAAAATATGTATTGAACACCAATTATTTTTCATATGATACAAAATGTGGATGAAAATGCTAATTGCATTTTCAGAGGAGAAAGAGAGATGTATTTCTTAAAAATTTACAACATAATTTGATGAAGTGATGGGTGCCCCAAGAAAGCTGAGTGTGGGACAAGAGAGGAATGCAATGGGGATCAGTGTACTGTGAGGGATCATTGTTAGGGAATCTGCATGTAAAATGGGACCTGTAGCAAGACACTTAGTCCTGAAGCCAGGAAGGGAGAAACCCTTGTGGATATCCTGGGGGAAGAGTATTCTGGACAGGGAAAATCCAGAGCAAAAGCCTTAGCCATGACTGACTTGGAAGGGCCTATAATGTCAAGAAAGTCCATGTGGCTTCAAGGAATGACCAAGTCAAAGGGGTGATAGGAAAGGAGAAGATATCAAAGGGCCAAATCATGCAGGATTTGTGGGCCCTGGTATATTTTTAATTTTATTGTAAATGGATAAAAAGTCATTCATTTCAATGCTTAATAACTCTTGTTACAATTGCCTTTATTTTTTGACGTTTTAAGATGTGTTTAGATTTTTTAAATCCAAATTAGAATAAGTATCCCACCGTAATGCAAAACACTGCCAATGAAACCATCAGCAGCACAGCAGTACTTGGAGTAACTATTTTTTAAGAAAGCAGAAAAACATCAACCAATATGTCACCACTTTAAGCAATCAATTCCATGTTCTATTTCATTTATAAATGTAAAAATTATAAAATTTGAAGAATAGAATACAGCAATGATTATCATCTGCATATTTTTATTTGGAACTTGAAATAGTAATTGCTTTAGGCTTCTGTAGAGATTTTAACCTTAATAATGGGTGTGTGGTGGAATCTCAGTGTTTTGATTTGCAAATCCTTGAGAAGATGTGATGTGGAACATCTTCTCATACACTTTCTTGCTAAAGGGCATGTTTTTTGTTGAAGGATCTATTAAGGTCTGGGGCCCATTTTCAAATTTGGTTGTTCTTCATCATATAAAATCAAGATGTCTTCATAAATTTTGGATAAGCATCATTTATCTGATGTGTCCTTTGTAAATGTTTTCTCCCAGTTTATGATTTGTTTTCTACTTCTCATGACACTATCTTATGCAGAGAAAATGTTCTCCTTTGTTTATAAGAACACTAATCCTGTTGGGTTAAGGTCATATTGTTCAATAATACCTGCAATTAACCTATTTCCAAATAATGTCACATTCTGAGTACAGGGACTTCAACGTATGGATTTTTTGAGTATAATTATTCAGTTGTTAATATCAGGTAAGGTATGTATTTTGAGTTAGTCTTGTTTTTAAATATTATACTGTATTTTATCTAATTTCCTGTATAAATGGAAAAATTACATACCATTAGTTTAGGAAAAAAAGGATAACTCAAGAGAACAGAGCTAAGATCTCTAAAGGTGAAGCAATGAGTTACAAAGAAACAGGGTTGGCTCTTTATGGAGAAAAATGGCAACAGGTACCCATTTGGATTTCAGATTTACTATAGACCAATGAACACCATGTACCTTCCATTTCTCCATTTTGGACAGGAATGTCTATTATTGTTAGGCTATGCTTTGACTACCATTTCACACTGGATGAATGAGGTAGGGAACTACTACTAGTCTCTTTAGTTCTCAGATCTTCATGTTGAGAGGAAAATGTACTTGAAGAACTTCATTAAGGAAGTGCCCTTGAGGATACTTGTTTGCACCTGGTCTTTATATTTCCTAAATATAGATGCGTGCAATATTTTCTCCCATCTCAAATACTGACTTGTAGTATTTGTTCTGCTCCTTCAGCATTAAGAAGTGGACTCTATTTTTTTCCAACCCTTTGAGGATGGGCAGGACCTGTGATTTCACAGACACAGAGAGGCATTTTGCTACCTGCAGGCATCACCCATAACTGGATGGCAACTTCTGCATATCATGTCTTGGAACATTTGCTGCCGTTGGATTCTCCCAGTTGAAACAGCTTCTGTATTGAAAGAGGTACAGTCCAACTGGAGAGGTTGTGTGCAGGTGCTGCCATCTTGGACTAATGCTCCAGACAGCTGTCCTCTGGTGCAGTCCCAGCTGACATGTGACTGCAACCATATGAGACTTCATGAGCAAGAATGCTGCCGATTGTGGTTAGCTCTCTGGAATGAGAAACACAGCAACAATTGTTTCCTTGGGGTTGTTTTGTAGCACCAGATGATTAACAGAGGTACTTCTCATTCTCTAAATAACCTTTTCTTATGCAAAATGTCAACCATTTAATATATTTGTGATACATATTACTAATATTTTCAGCATTTTTGAACATATGCCTATGATGAATATTAAACTTAAATTTTACCTTTTGGCATGTCTTTTTCAAGATTTGGTGAAAAAATTTGCCACTGAAATCAAATGGGATAAGGAATTCTTTTTGAGAAATTTTTTTACAGTGAATTAAATTAATATTATAGAGCTAGCAAGTTTTTTTTTATCTTGTATAAACTTCTGAGAAGCTTTATTTCACCATATTTGTTGATTCCAAATTTTTCCTGCTCTTTCTTACCAATCATACTTTGAAGTCTCAGGATTCCAACAGAGAGAAGCAAGCATGCAATCTGTCCACACTGAGGCACAGGTGGGAAGCCTCTTTAATACTTTGATGCCCTGAATCTAAAATGATACTAATTTCAAAGTGTTTTTTTCAGAAATATTCATAACTCAGATTAAGTTGTACAGAAAGGAGGTCCTCGCATTTTTCATAAATTGGGATTTTTGCCTTTGAGTTTATTGGAAGGACAGCTGGATATGAAAATGAAGATATTGATCAGTTTAAAGTCAGGGATCATGGAACCAATCCACATAGAGAAGTGGGGAGATGACTAGTGGGCACTCACTAATGCTTTTTGTGGAATACAGAAAGACAGAAAAAAAGTAACAATGGATTGGAACATAAAAAGGTTGAGATGTTCCACTTATTTGTGATGATAGGAAAGATAAGTATGTATTTTATACATATGTAAATTATAAAAGAGAGCAAGGAAAGAGAACAGCAGGTCTACATGCTTAGTTATCAATAAGTTAAGAAAAGGTCATCAATGAGTTAAGAAAAGGCAAAATGATGCTGGAAGTCAAGGAAGCCAAGAGGACCAAGCTGGGCATTTCGGGGAGCTGATTTTTGTTTGTTTGTTTCAAGTTAGAAAACAACCATCTTAAACGCACCCTGGGTTAGGAGAGTGAGTGTGGTTCATGGGATTGTCCAGCCTGCACTCAGGAATGCACATTGAATGATCATCTCAGGGGAGATGGGTGTCAGTTCTGGGGGTACATAGAGTAGGCTCAGAAAAGAGATCTTTGTTAGAACTCCCTTCACATATTGGGGATTGCACAAAGTAAGGTTTAACGTTTTGAATCAGAGAAGACATTGGGTCAACAATTACCTGGAGGCTATAGCTTATGCAGTTAATAAACAACATCAGTGTGAGACTGGGTGAGTTTTGCTCTGAGTAAATATCTTGGCCATCTTCACTTGTCCTCAAGTATCAGGATGTGCTACTAGTATTAAGAGGGGAGGACTGGCAACTTGTGCAGCTTCTTGTTGTCTTGCTTGGAGCCTGCTTATTTCCCACTTGTGGCTTCTGCCCATTATCCTCATCTTCGTCTCGTGTATAAGACTGAGGCTGAGAAAAGTGGTACCATTTGTCCAAGGTCTATCAGCTCTCAGGAGTCAGTGCGGCTTCTTCATGCCTGGCTCCTTTCCTTACTGCAGCTGCTTCTACTATACATTCCTCCACATTGGGCCCCACAGAAAATGGCTACTGCTTCAGAGTTAGAGCCAAATCTTATTCACCTGCACTGCTCATTCATCCCCACCATTTATGGCCTGCCAGCCTCTGGCCTTGGCTTGCTCAACATCCAGATCCGGCTGCTCTGCCTGAAACTATGATAATCACCACTCTATCTAAGTTAATTGAATGCCTTGGAGGAGTTAAGGTTTCCTAATTTATGTTTCATCTCTGGACTGTTCAAACCAGCTGCAGTCCTTAAAATATCTGCTCTGGGCCCAGGATAAATGCCTGTGGAGTCTGAACTCAGAGATCCCTCCAAGGTAACATGAAAGATTCTTTTGACAAGGGAACTGAGACTAAGAGAGGAAGTTAGCAGGACTTAATGTCAGGCAGCATGATAGCAGCAAATGTGATTTAATAACCCAGATTCTTGACTCCTGGACAGCATTCTCTCCTCTCATAGTTGAAACATAATTTGGGTTCCGATTGGTCTGCAGAGCTACCTGGCAGTAGATTCACATTTTTTTCCCTCCATTAGGATATGTACAAACTGATTGGATCTGTTTTGCTCAACTGGATCCCAACAATTACTCTCTAATCTTTTCTTATTTGACAGATAAGAAACTTAAACATTTTGACCCATCAAACATATATATTCACACATTATTTATCTAAGCTAGCTTTTATCTGATGCAAGAATCAAGTCAGTTGTTTTTTTTTTTTTTAATCTAGATCCAACACTGAGGCCATGTTTAATTAGAAAAAAATATCTGATTTTCAGTATTATAACACTGTTACAAGATTCTGTACTCCTTAAGATTTACCAGGGAGGTTGAATTCAGGACAGTTTAAAATTTTATGCAATCAAATTTCCACTTCACTATTAATCTCAAATGTAGACAGAACATATTTTCTAAGAGTATGTTATCTAATAATCAATTATTTTCTACTGCCAAATGTATACAAATAAGGAAGATATTTTAAAAGAATGTATACATAATAATGCAAAACAAGTAGAGAGCAGAGCAAAACAAGTAGTGGGCATTTGGTTTCCCTGGGATAGTAACCCTTCATTTGTTGTGAGGTTTGAATGAACTGCAGTGTATAAAATAGCTAGTCCGTGACAATAACCAGCAAAAGTAAATAATCCTTTCCCATTTCTTTTACACTCATCTAGAGAGCTTCTCTATTCACTGAGTGATGACTCTGATTCTTTCCAGATTGGGAAATATTATTTGTGATGTTATTGGATAGTTACATGAACACGCAATGTGCACAGCTAATTCTTTTTCTTCTATCCATAACATGGAGGAACAAATATTGGGATATGAGAAATATACAGTATCAGGATGCCAGCACTGAGGTGATGCTTCTAATGATTAATGTAATAAACTTTATTTAATCCTTTTTAACATTTTTAATCAACGCAAAACAGAAACATTCCATGTATTATTTGAGCTACATGTAATGCTGACACAGGCACATATTTTTCAGTTTTTAAATCAGATTAAACATGTTTTTCTCCTCTAGCATTCATCAGTGCTTTGTGGTAATAATTTTTGCAATCCTTTTTTCTAGTTTTTGTAATGTACTGTACATGATTGTTATTCATAGCTACAATACTCTGCAGTAGTACCCTGGAACCTCCTGCTCCTGTCATGCTGATTCTTAATATAAGCCAAGCTCTGTGCAAACTGGCTTTTAGAGACACTTAGGGTTCAAAAGCTAGTAGGTAATTGTGAGTGGCTACCTTGAATGTGGAGGTGGACAGTCCCCTGTGATGTAACAACAAGGGATAATGCTCAGGTCTTACCTTCTCACTCCCTCTTGTGCAATACCTGAAATCTCCTCAACCAGGAACAAAGCCTCTCATTCTGTCATTACTCAGTGACAGCAGCAAAATAGTAACAGTGACATTAACTTAAAAATAAGTTCTTGTGCTAGGAAATAACATTGATTTTTCTTTATTTTTCCCACATCACATTTTAAATGAGTAGTAGGAACTGTAGTTCAGGTTACTATAAGAAACTGCCAATTGGGTAGCTTCAACAGTCAACACTTCTTCTCACAGTTCTGGAGGCTGAAGTCCAAGGTCAGGTTCTGGGGAGAGCCCTCTTCTGGTCTGAGACTGCTGACTTCTTGTTGCATCCTCACATGTTGGGAAGGGACTGAGCTAATTCTGACCTCTTCCTACAAGTTCTCTAATCCCACTTCTGGGGGCTCCAACTTCATGACCCAGTTATCACACAAAAACATCATGTTGCAATACCAAAACAGTAGACATGAGATTGAAACATATGGATTGTGGGGAGGCAAACATTCAGTTCATAATCAGTACCATGCTTTTTAATTTATATTTAATATCAAACTTGCAAGAACTCTGAGCATTTTTATCACTTCAATGTTTCTGTCAAGGAAACTAAGGTTGAACAATGAACAAGGTCAAGTTCATTGTCAAAATCTGGAAAACAAACATGTCTATCTTACATCAATATTACATTTATTTAATTCTGATACCCTGTTCTTATCTATAGCCTATGTATAAGTGTAGTTTTTGAAAGGGAAAAAATAAAGCACATATACATCTTACAGTTTTTTTTTTTTTTTTGCTTTGTAACTAAACCTACCTGCCTAAATGTTTCTTCTGATTATTTTAGGATCCTAAATTTATAAACTCAGGAACCATTATGCTGAGTTAGCTAAATTACACTACATCATCACAATGGAATGATCTCCTCAGAGACCAGCAGAAGGATAATGGGAATCAGAAGAGAATTACAAAATGGGAAAAGAGAATTGAAAGGCAAAGGCAAGCCTCTGAATCTTGCCGTCTCCCAGCTCTTTCTCCTCTGTATTCCCTGGCAAGTAGAAATAAGGCATTTTGAACTTTATGAAACGCCAAATTCCCTTTTTGTGTGTGAAGCCTGCAGGGAGAGCTCCAATCCAACTCTCACTGCCCACACCACACAACTGCTAGCTGGGCCCAGACTCCCTCCCCGCTGACCTCTAACAGGGAGGTCTTGAAACCTCAGCTCTTCCAGCCTGACACTCCTCATCTGTGGTCTATCTGTATGCCCAGCACAGCTGGGCTCTTCGAGTTGGGCTTATTGCCAGTCATCTCCAATTTGCCAAACCTTCAGAAGGGCAGCTGGGACACCAGAACTTTCCTGGGAATTTCTGGGCCATCCGCTCAGATACTATATCCTTGTTTGCTGAGCTAAAGCTAGTAAAGGTTGGCAAAGATAAATTAGCAACCAATCCAGGAGGATTGCGCGTCTCTTCTAAACATTTGCCTAACACTGATTCCAAGTAGCATCCAACTTTGTCCTTAACGAGCTAACAGATGTGGGCATTATCAGAGGAACTTAATAGGGGATTATTCACAGAGTGAGGGATAGCTGGGTTTTCTCGCTCAATTATGATTTGGAGCAAGAGGATAGAAAATACTGTTCTAACTTGAAAGATGAACTGAGAGAACACCAACTATTTTCAATTATTTATTTTCTTACTTTCACCTCTGCAGGTCAGATGATTCTCTAGCCTAGCTGCCTAAACGGTACCTGGAGACTAGCCTGTGAGACACAGTGTTCTGTCATTTGTAGCCTGTGGCTTTGGAAAAAGCAATCTATTTCATCTCTTCCTGGTATGAAATTCTTTACCTGAAGCTGACCAGACCTTGAGACAATTGCCACAGCTACCAAGTCTGGTTCTGAAGGAAAACCCGTGTACCAAAATTTCACTGTATGAAGAGGGACCAGGCTCCTGGGCATCTGTAGGCATTGTCAGAACAAGGAAGGGGCATAGTTGCATATTGATTGATGCTTCCTGAGTGGCACATCACAATCATCTCTTTTAATTTCACATAAACCTAAACAGAAAAAAATAATAGTTTTTTTTAAAGAACTAATGTTTATTGAACATTTAATATAAACCAGAAATGCAGCCCATCTACCTATGACAGGTGTTAGTACAGGATCTGGAATACGTAGGAAGGAAATGATCATTGGAGAGGTGATGCTATCTTCAGCTTCACTCAGCAGGTGTATGTTGGACTAGGGATCCCACCTAGCTTTTAGTAAATCTGGACAAATACAGGGAAGGGGCAGGTGGAGGAAGGTTGGAACTGATACTTTGAGGTCCGGCAGTGACTGCTGCTTAGCAATTGCTACCCAAGCCGAGTTTCAATTGCATCATTACGAGATTACCTTCCAGTATGAGAGAGAAGGTATGAAGCCACCATCCCATAGTAGATCTCCAAGAAGCAGTGATTCTATACTCAATCACTATCCACTTAGAGCAGAGAAAGGAGATTCTATTTCAATAGTTTCTGTCCCAGAAATATTCAGAATGAGAGTGGTCTGAGGTCTAGGATTGCAGCTTCCATGTAGGCTGGGAACGTAATGGATCCAGGTAGAGTAACTGAGCTGCAGAAATGAAAGAAAAAGCAGAGGTTGAAATCTTCTTCTATAATAGGTAATTAATTTTGTTAACTAAAGCTAACCCAGGTGTCTCTGGGTCTGGCATCCCTTAGGTCCTATCGTTTCTCAGCAATTCTACCTAAACAACCCGAACACAGATTTTTTTCCCTTCTTTGGGTATTGTCTTTGTGCTTTAGGAGGATATAGAGTTAGAATATACTCGCTGTTTGGTGTGAAAGGAAAGACGTTCAGGCTGCAAATTTTGAAGTCTGGTATTTCCTAGGAGGAAAAGCCTTCAAAGAGAACAGTGATATATTATCCATGAGGTAAAAGCTTTTGATAAAGTCGACCATCTTCCACCCAGTACAACATTCTCCATTCAGTTGTCTGAGACATTTTATCCCTGACAGAATTTCTCTTTAGAAAAAATAATCTGAGACCTTTCTCCACTTTATTGCTCAACTGTTTGAGCAGAAATAATGAAGCTGAATAATCTTTACCACTTGCAGAGTAAGTTGTTTACATAAATATTACAGTTCGAGAACTGGTTCATCTGTTCCACAGCCGAGGGCAGACTAGGAATGGGCTCAGCAAGATCATTTGTTTTACCCCTGATCACACATTTAGTAAAACTTGGGGCACAGGCAAGTGCATGTTGTACTCCAAATCCAAACAGAATCGTTTTCTTTTCCCGGTGGAAATATGTTCCTTTTCGTTATATTAAATACATTTAAACTGATTCAAATATGCAAAGATTGAAAGACTATAATGGGATGGGAAAAGTCAATGCAAAAGATATACAATGCAGATTTATCTTCAAAAGTATTTGTTCTTTCTGAATGTTGCCTTTACATAGGAAGGGCACTGTCACTGGCCCTGATGTTCATGGGTCATGCTTTCTTTTGTCCATAGAACCACTGAAGTGAAAACCTATTATACGTTTTTGACATCTGATATGGAAAAATCATGTCAGCATTTTTATTTATATATTTATTTGCTTATTTACTTAATCAATTTTTCTTTATGTGTTACTTTCTCCCCAATGTCTGAAAAAAATTATTTTTCCTGGAAATTCAGTAATTTCCTTTGGATAAACTATGGAGCTTATAGATCTGAACCCAGATTTCATTTTTTTTTTAATTTTTTATTGTTGGTTGTTCAAAACATTGCATGTTTCTTGATATATCATATTTCACACTTCGATTCAAGTGGGTTAAGAACTCCCATTTTTACCCCATATACAGATTGCAGAATCACATCAGTTACACATCCATTGATTTACATATTGCCATACTAGTGTCTGTTGTGTTCTGCTGCCTTTCCTATCCTCTACTATCCCCGCTCCCCTCCCCTCCCCTCCCCTCTTCTCTCTCTACCCCCTCTACTGTCATTCATTTCTCCCCCTTGTATTATTTTTCCCTTTCCCCTCACTTCCTCTTGTATGTACTTTTGTATAAC
>NW_025999977.1:51013071-51018461 GCF_001458135.2 Marmota marmota marmota
GGGCGCGGGCGAAGGCTCTGCTCTGCCCCTACTCCAGTTGGGGTGACGTGTGTACCGCGCTGGCAGGCCACTGGGCCTGACCTGCCAGTCTGTCGCAGGTCTGCTTACCTTGCAGGCGCGGGCGGCGGTTCTGCCCTGCCCCTCCTACCACGCCCGCGTACCACTGGGTCTCAGGTCTGCCCACCTTGCGGGCGCGGGTGGCGGCTCCGCTCTGCCCCCTCTCCAATTGGGGTCACGCGACCACCACACCGGTGAGCCGCTGGGCCTGCACCAGGAGCGGGCGGCGGCCCGGCTCCTCCCCTCTGGCTCGAAGACAAAGCGAGAGAGACTTGGGTGTCTGTGACTCACCCTCCCTACCAGGAGACCAACTAACTGTTTCTGTCGCAGCTGGTATTGATGAAGTTCTCTCCTCCGCTGCTTTCTGATGACATCAGACCTCTGCCATGTTGGTATCCTATGCGAATGGCAGCATTTCGTTCCCTTGGCCTGGTGACCAAAGCAACGGGTGAGTCCTGACCGGCCCTCACAGGCCCCGTCTCAGTCCTGTTGCCGCTGCCCACGAAGGCTCGGTTGGTATTTACCTCCACAGTACTCATCAGGACCCGGACTGAGAAGCCATTTCCGCGGGCTCCTTAGCCCTGGGCCAGAGCAGTTCCGGGAGCCGGAACTCGGCCGCTCAGTGCTCGGTGTATGCTCTGATAAGAGCAGGCTCCAAGAAGCAGTTTCCGTGGGTTATTTAGCACTGAGCCTGAGTAATCTGTCTGCAAGCCGCAGGCGAATGGCAGCCTGAAATTATCTGTTCTATGGCTGAATGAGCTGCGGTCAGTCGAAAACAGGGATGGTGATGTCAGCTTTCCAACATGGTGGCCGCTGGCCTTCTCTGTGGTCTGACCCGTGTGGAGAACCAAATTGGACCGCTTCCTTCCCCCGTCTCGAACCCAGAATTCAGCCCTGAGTACGGTGCTTGCACGGCTGGCAGAAACTGCAGCGCTGTATCCCTGCGTCGCTATCTCCTCATTTCCCAGCGCGCGCTGCAGACTCTAGCCGCAGGGCGATTTGCTGAATAAGCAGTGTTACCCTCCATGCGACAAATCTCTCGCGTTTGAGTCCCCGTAGCCGATCCTCGTGTGATGGAAATCCTTCCTCCAGGTTCCGGAGCACCCCACTATTGCTGGAAATTCCTAAGAAGATAGCCTTTAGCCGTCCTGACTTGTCATACTCCCACACAGTGACGCGGCACACGGGGGCAATGCACTCCCCTCGCCGCCATCTTAACAACCGCCCAGATTTCATATTATAAGATGTTATTTGTTCCTCAGAGGCAAAAATTATAATTTCAGCAAAGATTTTTTCAGCTACATTTATATTTTTATTATCTGTTTCCCAAGTTAATTTTATCAATTATGGATCTCTCTTTTCTGATTTTCAAAAAATAACCAAGAGTTGTGAGAAGACTCTTTGTGTTTCAGACTCTTTTTTAAATGCCACATATTTATTTTTGTTAGCAAGTGTAGCAGACCTAAGAAGAGGTTTATCATCATCTTTTTCCTGTGGCTGAAGGTCTTAAGACACGTTAAGTAGCTGGTCAATTACATGCACCTGGGAAGCGGTAGACGTGTAGTTTAATTCCTGGGCTGTATGAACTGGAGTTCATGTGGAGCTATGCTCCACCCCACTTACCTCCTGTTACCCCATTGTACGTTGTCCTAATTATTTTCCTCAACCTGTTTCCTCTGTCCTTGATTGATTGGAGTTGGGCTTATTTTAAACTTACTGCTTTTAATAACTCTTTTCCTGAATGATTTCTCTGTTTAACCATTATGATAGTGACCATCTTTTATTCATATCCTTTTAAATTATTTTTTCCCATTATTTACATGTGTAATTTTTATGCTATAAACTGTTAAGCTATTTTTAAATTGAGGGTCATTTTGATTTGATTTAAACCTTGTTGAAAATGCTCTGGTGTGTAGAGTAGTGGTAATCTCTCATAAAATAATAATAATATGAACCCATAGATGTTAATACCGTTCATGAAATAGACATTTTTTTTTTTTTTTTGGTCAGCTTTTGGCACTGTGTGCTCCTAGGATCCCGCATCTTAGTGTTGTTGAAACTAAAGACCCTTAAATTGTAAGCTTTCCCTGAACCCAAGCTAATTTTCTTCGTACATTATTTTGCTCTGAAAAACTACCACATACATTCAGCCCATTTTTCTGTCTATGTCTACAATAATACTCCTGCCTGGTCCATTCTGTAGCTCAATACTGCATGATGGTGATGTGTGGGAAGAAGTTGCAGAAGTATACCAAAGTGTCATCTCAGCAGTAGTAGTTTTGAAAATGGTACTTGCAAGACCTTCCAAAAGGTGATTTTTGGAAGTTGAGACTCGGGAAGGGGCATGGAGGACCATTAGGGGTTTATACCAGTGCTGTATCAGTGAATTCCTGGAAGCAGAAGCTGGCCGGCATGTTCTGATTTGTTTGGTCTAATAGAAGCAAGAAAACAGTTGTGTGTACCATCCACTTTAGTTTTAAAAGACACAGCATTCCAGAGAAAGAGGCATATTGAAAAAGTCTAAAAAGGTGTGTCTCCGAATGTCAAATGTTGAGATTCACCTCCCCACCTGGGTCAAATCCAAAAGGTCCTGAGGTCACCTGTGCAGGGAGTGACTATGCTATTAGGATTTCAGAGTTCATGCCACAGCCATGGATTATTTCTTCCTAATAATAGATCTCCTAGGAAGAGGAGACAGCCGGTGTCCGTGTTTCCAATGAGGATAAAAGGCACAGGGGTAGGCAGCAATCATGGATTATTAACTATTCACATAGTTAGGGATTCCCGCAGTCATTGCACATTTAGAAACAATTAAAATAAAATGATTGTCACCTTGGAGTCCCAGTGGCTCATCACCAGAACTGGCTATTCTAACATCAAATGTGGGCCCTCACATCTGCTTCTCAGGTACCACAAAAGAAAAAGCACGGAGTAGACACTCTTCAATGACAAGCCGAGGTTTTCAACTTACTGCATAATATTTTTCACTCAATATGTAAATGTTTCCAAATAACATCAAACAAATGTACCTAACGCATACTATAGGATCAAAATAAATGCCATTTAAAAAAGAATATTTCATATAGTCTCTTCATATGAAAAGTTCTCCAGGATAAAAAGGTACCTATTTCCTTTGTTCCTTCATATTTTGTTCTCATTCCTGTTAATCCTTAGAGTCTATCTCCTAAAGCATATACTTAGTATGTTTAAAACACTTTGCACCTATTAAATAACATTGGATTAAAGTACATAAATAAATATAGGATAAGGAACACAGGTGTTTGACTGATTCAATTAGGTTTTAAATTTTTT
This sequence comes from Marmota marmota marmota, assembly GCF_001458135.2. Classification (NCBI taxonomy): domain Eukaryota; kingdom Metazoa; phylum Chordata; class Mammalia; order Rodentia; family Sciuridae; genus Marmota; species Marmota marmota. The sequence goes on from NW_025999977.1 coordinate 51,016,441, forward strand.
TTTTTAATTTTAGATTCTTCCTTGACTTACAGTCTCTTTCTTAATCAAAAGATGAAAATAAACAGTCATTTGGCTATTAGGGGAGCCCTTGGAGGGCTCATTAGCTGGGTTCTAATTGGGTTCTTTCACAAATCTGTCACTCAGGATTGAAGGTGAATCTGACGCCAGCAGCAAATGAGTGCACAGAGGGCTCTGAAGTGGAATGACTGAAGGCACTTCAGAGAAACAGGAAGAAATTAGATAAAGTTTGGACAAATGAAATGCACTTTTAATATGGGAAAGAGGTAGGGGGTAGAATAGAGAGACCTTGGGAAGCTACTGTTTGCAATGAGTGATGTAATTTGACTCTTCCAATTTTTGCTTTATTTTCAAGGGTGGTACAAACAACCGTCTACGTGAAGGATGCCCAGGGGAGGGCCTAGAAGTTCTGCCTTTGCCTGTGTCCTTGCAGGTAGCTCACTGCCCCAGGATTGTGTCACTTGTCCTCTTCCTTCAGGACATATGGAATTTCCAGCAACAGGGGCTCTCTTTCCCATAGCTACCTTGCCCATTGTTTATCCCAAGGTCTGTCCTTAGTCAGTGTTTATTGACTCCACCAACCACTCAATCAACCTGTGAATGAGTGAAATTGCTGCCTTATTCTTTGCCTTGGCTCAGTCATTCCTCCTCCTTGGCATTGCTTTGTCCTTGTCCTGCACTTAGCTAAACCTTAGTCACATGTCGGGGCCAATGCAAAAGTCAACTTCACCATGAAGCTTTTTCCAACCTTCTATCACCCAGATGGAGATTACAGTTTCTTCTCACCTCCTCAAAACACACAAATAACATTTAGTGTGTGATCCTATTACTTATGTTCACTGTAAAATAATATAATGACATGCTAATGCATCTATTTCTTAAGCAGATTATGGGATAGTTGGAGCATGGGACTAAGTATTAATCTTTAGGAGCTTTCCTATATTCTCCCTAGCATTTAAAACAGAGCATATAATAGTAAATAAATAGGCATTAGTTTAAGTGAATGTCTTGATTCTTATTTAGGGAAGACATAAATTGTTTTAAATCTATTGTTGATTTTCTTCTAAGGTAGCTTCTGTTAATTTTTATAGGATCAGTATTCTAATCCAAGAAGCCAACAAAAACAAATCTCTTCTGGATAAAATTTAGTAGTATACTGAGATGGTAAAGCAATAAGACTATGGTATTATAAAACTATTAGAACAAGATATAGATAAGAAAAATATGCATGAGGTAAAGAAACAGCAGAGACTCTACTTGGTAAACCAGTGCAGATCATTAGAAAACTCAACCCCAACATGGTAAGAAGTGGTTCCACAACTACACAGGTGACAGACATCTCAGCATCTCACTGGGCTCAGAGACAGGATGAAAAGGCAGAAAAGGGAGCAATTAATTTATGGAATAATAATAGCTATTAGTAACACAACTATTAGTTACATATAACATTATTTATAAATTTTATTGCACATGTTAGGTAACATAAGAACAATACAGACATCATACTTTTTACACAAATTCTACAAAATGATAATTAATATTTTTCCAGAGGATGATAACAAAATCCAGATAACAATATGACCTCATGTGTATGAAACATAGAGATTGAATAAAAAATTAAAAGATTTCCAGAAAAGAAAAACCCAGGACAGGATAGCTTCACTGCTGAATTTTGCCAAATGTTTAGAGAAGTTCTAACACTAACTTTTCTCAAAGTATTTTTTTTATTTTTTTTTAATTTTTATTGTTGGTTGTTCAAAACATTGCATGTTTCTTGATATATCATATTCCACACTTTGATTCAAGTGGGTTATGAACTCCCATTTTTACCCCGTATACAGATTGCAGAATCACATCAGTTACACATCCATTGATCTACATATTGCCATACTAGTGTCTGTTGTATTCTGCTGCCTTTCCTATCCTCTACTATCCCCCCTCCCCTCCCCTCCCCTCTTCTCTCTCTACCCCCTCTACTGTCATTCATTTCTCCCCCTTGTATT
>NW_025999977.1:51019153-51194807 GCF_001458135.2 Marmota marmota marmota
AACCTAAACAGACCAATATCAATTGAGGAAATAGAAGAAACTATCAAAAGACTACCAACTAAGAAAAGCCCAGGACCGAATGGGTATACAGCAGAATTTTACAAAACCTTTAAAGAGGAACTAATACCAATACTTTTCAAGCTATTTCAGGAAATAGAAAAAGAGGGAGAACTTCCAAATTCATTCTACGAGGCCAACATCACCCTGATTCCTAAACCAGTCAAAGTATTTTTAAAAATTTTAAATAAGAGAACTCTTTTGAACTTATTGTATGGGGCCAACATTATCCCAACTTCAAATCCAGACAAGTGTAAAAGAACAAAGAAAACTAGAGATTCATATCTTTGATGAACATAGCTTGGAAAAGCCACAAGAAAACTAAATCTGACACCACATCAAGAAGATACACCAGATCATGTGAGATTCCTGCCAGGCAGGCAAGGATGGTTCAACATGTGGAAGTCAATAGATGGAATACATCATATTAGCAGAATTAAAGACAAAAAATCAATATGACCATCTCAGTAGGTGCAGAAAAAAGCATTTGTTAAAATTCAACATCACTTCATGACAAAAACACGCACGAAGTTATGTATGGATGGAACACACCTCAGCACAATGAAGGCTACATATAAGACAAACATACAGCCAACTCTATATTGAATGGAGAAAAGTTGAGACCATTTCTTCTAAGATTATTAATCCCATAAAATGCTCACTTTCACACCTCTGATTCAACAGTACTAAAAGTTGACTTATACATGGAAAATTTAAATGGGCATTTCTTCAATGTACATATGGCTAACAGGGATATTAAAAAGAAAAAAAAAGATCATGGGATATCATGTTACCCCAGCTAGAATGGCTATAATCAAGATGACAAATAAAAAAAAATTTCTGGCAAAGATGTGAAGAAAGGGTAATTCTTACACACTGTTGTGGGAATGTAAAGTACGACAGTCATTATGGAATTCATTCTGGAGGTTCCTCAAAAAGTTAAAGAGAGAAAGACCATTTGATCCAGTTATATCACTTCTGTTGTATATACAAAGGAAATGAAGTAACATATTTAAGAGATAACTGCACTCCTGTGTTAATTGAAACACTCTTCATAATAGCCAAGGTCAATAATTAACTGAGTTGTACATCAATGAATAAATTGATAAATAAAATATGGTACATAAAACAATGGCATATTATTCAGTCAAAATGAAATCCTGTTATTTGCAGCAATATGGTTGGATCTGGAGGTTATTATGTTAAATGAGATAAGCCAGGCAAAGAAAGGCAAATACCTCATGTCCTTATTCATATGTAAAACTAATGAAGTTGATTTCTAGAAGTAGAGAGTAGAATAGTGATCACCTGAGTCTAAGATAGATAGGAAAGATGGGGGTAGCTAGAGGTGGATACTGGGGAACCAAAATACAGGTAAACAGGAGAAATAATTACTAGTGTTCTACAGCAAATTGGAGGATGATAGTTTATATAACTTTATTATATATTTCATTAAGAACTAAAAGAGGATAGTTCAAAGTTTTCCAACAAAAAGAAATGAAAAATGTTTAAATGTTAGTTGCACTTTTTGGATCATTACCCATTATACATGTATGAAATCATTGCATTCTAGGTCACATATATGTACAAATAAAGGTAATTTTGAGTGGATAAAAAACCTTAAAAGCAGACTCTAAAGTAATAAAACTATGTACGACGGCATCCAAATTAATAGAGGAAATATTAAGGCAATGAAAATTTGGTGTCTGAGTCAATCAGGGACCTCACCAGACGCCCCTCCCCCCTTCTCCCCCAGTCCTGATGCTTGGACAGGCTTCTTTCATCCATCCAAAGGAATGACCCCTGCCCTGAGTACTCCAGTGCAGCGAAGCACCTCAGATGGGACTATAGGTGATGAAATTGGGGAGACTTCAGCCACGTGTACTCACAACCTGGGCCAGAGGAACCAGCAAGCCATGCAGTGCCACATAGCATGTCACTCAGGAGCAGAGAGGACTAGCAGAGACTGTGGGAAGCAGGTTTTATCATGACCCCAGGGTGAGGTGACGCCTGATCTGTTCTGGAGATGTGTCTGGTTTGTTCCTCTCACTCTTCAAGCCCATGGGAACATGAAAACCATTTGGGTGAGGACCAGTGGGCACAGTAGTGCAGATAACAAGGGAAGCCACAGGGGTCTTTCCTGCTGGGGGAGGGGCATGCAGGGAGAGAGCAGGGGACTCAGGGCAGGTCCTTGGGGCTCTGTGAGGTGCAAGGATGTCAAGCAGCACATGAAGATCCCTTCAGGCCTTTCAGAATGATGACCCATGCTTATTTGTATTTCCCGTCAGATCCCGGTCTTGTCCAGCACCAGTATTACAGCGCTGCTCCCTGCCTCTTCCCACCGGGACTTCCATCTCCTTTGGGTAAATGAATTTATTTGACAATTTAAAATCATATCACATCCTAATTTTAAGATGAATTTTGTGAAACAGTACTTTGGAAAATAAATACAGAGGTATAAAGGAGGGAGAACAAAATACTTGATAAAAAAAAGAGAAAAATAATGTGAAAATAATTTGTGGTGAAATATTTGATGTGGTTTTGCATAATTTTTGTTTCTATAGTTCCTGATTGTTCAGGAAAAAAAAATTAAAAACAACCAATGCAACCACAAGAATAATATCAATTTGAATTACAGCATTTTTTTCACTATGAGAAATGAACAAAATCTAATTCTGATTTTGTAGTAGAATTAATTTGTAATAAAGTGTACATAATGTAAAACACTTCCTGCTACTAAAGGTTTAGCCAAGTTAGAAAGATACATAGTTTTTCTGATGACCTTTACCTACAGCAATCCTTCCTAGAATGTAATTAGCGCTTATTAAGAGTACTTTATGTACCACACACTGTGCTCTGAACTTTGGGTACATAATATTATTTAACTTCACCATAATGCTGCTGAAATATATACTACTTTTGGAATTTTATAATTGAGTTAATAAAAATATACATGTTACAGGGAGCTGCTTCAGAAAACACTCTAAATCCAAATTCAAGTCAAAGAGAGCTTTATTTACCCTTGGGGGCTATTGTTGTTCAGGGAGTAGAGCCTTGGGGGTTGTTGTTTAGGAGCTGGGGGTCTTAAGGTACCTTGAGACTCTGACATAGCTGTCACCATGACTCTTGTCAACATTTTAGCTTGATTTTTAGGGGGTCTCTACTATTGTAGACCCTTTGGGCTATTTCCACCAATTTTGACACAATCTTTCCCTCAAATCCTTCCTGTTTCTATGACTTTCTCCTAATACCTGGGGCCAATTGAGTCACAAAGGCAATATTAAGAGCTATTTTGTATTTTGGAGCCTCTGGGCCCATCAGTGTGTACTTATGATAAGCCTCGAGAAGCGGCTCCAGGAAAGCTCCCAGGGCTCATCTGGTCCTTGAATTGTCTTGCTTACCTTTGCCAAGTTGGTGGCTTTTCTAGAGGCTTCTTTGATCTCTCTTAGTGGAGCCTGGCAGAACTGGTTAGTTACCTCCTTACCTGTCCAATCAGGATGAACTGAAGGGAAAATGAGTTTCACATGAGTTGGATTTCTTCTGATTTTAACAGATAAGTTACTAGTAGAAACGTAAGTACATAGGATGGGAAAGCTTAGCCTCCAGGGGGAACTCAGGGCCCGAGGGTCAGAGGGATCCTGAGGAGGAAGATCGGGATCCTCGGAGCTCTTTTGCAGAACCTGCTTCTTCAGGGAGGAAGGTTTTGTTAGCAAGACAGTTTCGGGTTTGTTTTTCTTAGTTGTTCCTATAAGGCAAAATCATAACTATTGTGGCTCTTCTAGGAGGACTTCAATCCAAACCTGGATAGAGGGTAACTGATCTGGATGGCCAGGCCACCCAGAGATCTGGACTATGAACTTGACAGGTGGTGGAGAGGTTGGTGGTCCCTTCGGGAGCCATCCAACTTTAAAGGCTGGCCAGTCTAATTCACAAAGTTTTCTGAGAGAGGAAGCATGACACAATGTTTTATAATTGGTGTTTTTCTTTAAAACTCTCTAAATTTGGACAAAAACAACATTTAAGTAGTTTACAAAATGAACATGAAGTGGACTGACCAGGCACCATAAACAAATCTAATTGACCAGAGATGTAGATGGTGTTTTTAACCCCAGATGGGCCAGTGAGCAACTCCTTGACACTGCCCTAGACCAGGAAGTATGTGCTGCGCCCACCGTTCCCTGATGTCCCCAGACTGTGGATCCATATAAACCAAGTTCCAAGTTTCAAGCTTACCTTTCCCGGGAGAACTAAGTCACAGGCGCAACTCTCAAGAACACTCAAATAGGCAGTTTGCAGGTTTGGCAGGAGCCGATGAGGAGAGGACCCGGGGCTGAGGAGCACTCCTCAGAGGCCTTCCCCAGGTTGTCTCTGGCTCACGGGGTCTCCTGGGTGTTTCTGAGCATTCTCCCATTTATGAGAAGAGAAATATCTCTTTCATCCTGGATGAGCCCCCAGGATATTACGGGGAGCCGCTTCAGAAAACACTGTAAGTCCAATTTCAAATCTGTCACCCACCCTTAGAGACTGAAGCTCTGTGGGAGAACAGCAACTTCCTGGCCTGTATCTTAGGAACTTAAAGACGAAACCCACAACTCTGGGGCTCTCCTTAGCCTCATGCAAGCAAGCCAATCACAGAAGCTAGAAAAAAAGCGGTCAGCTTTGCTACTCAGTTAACCACATGTTGGGTCTGAGCAGGGGTTAGACAATAATTTCCTGAGTGCGAGCAGGTGGTTAGCAGGGGTGAAAATCTACTTAAAAGTCTTGGGTCACCCAGACCACCGTATCCTGGGTTGAGTACATTTTGAGGGATACAAAATACAGAAAATAATATATTATAAGAAAACAGGTTTCATTTCAGTTTCTCAGAAACAGCCCTTGTAACAGTTTTTTTTTTTTTTTCATAGAAGGCAGTAAAATGAAGTCTTAGGCCTGCTTTATAATTGTCTAATCTCACTTATCATACCTATAATCTATACTTTTTACTAATCTATAACCTATAAATTACACTCTTGCTGATTTTATCGATTAGTTTATACCACAACAAACAAAGCCTGCATTGAATTCCCAAGAGAAGAGACCTTGACCAGGTAAAGTCAGGATTCAAATCGAGAGCTACCTGGTACCTAAAAGCATGAAGTTTAATGGCAAATTATAAAGAAGTCATTTGTATTCAGAGCTTAGGTCATGACTTCTAGGTATGCCACTCAAAATAGTGAGTATCCAGGTTTTCCCAATGAGAGCTTTAATAAACATAGAAGGGACATTAAATTTTCTTTACCATCTCACACACAAGCTACCCCAGCTAAACATTCAATGAATTTAGAATTCCGGCAGATCAACATGATAAGAGTTTTATGTGTGCACATACACACATACTAAACACAGACTTACTCCTATGAAAAGACCCATGTGCTTTATCAGCAGTTTATCAAAACATAAGTCATGGAGATCAGCTATCTCTAGTACATACCTGAAGGCTAGCCTACTGTCTGCATTTTGTTTGGAAGTATAGAAAGGGAAGGCAAACTTTTCCTTGTGAATATTTAAATTCTTATCAATGCTTGAGCAAGTTACTTATTAAAATTTTAAATGGTCTCATCTACATCAAAAGCAATTGAGTTGAATAAAATTATACTAACTAGGGAGTGAATTACACATTTCTTAATATGATATCCCCTTTCTGTGTATCTTCCTTCTAAGGCAGAGTTTAATAAACCACAGGATGCATCACCAAGCCAGAAGTTTAGTGCCTGCACTGTGGAGAAGACAGCCCATTCTTCTATTATGTAGCAATAGACCTGCAAGAAAACTACTGAATTTAAAAACATAGAAGTAATTTTGTTATATTGAACTTTCCCACTTTGTGGAAAGCTGAGAAATAACTACCTGTTGAATGACTACAAACATTTTTTTAAAAAAACTTAAGGTCATTAGCACTCTGGTCTGGCTAAAAAGCCTCCTCCATATCAATTTCTTGTAATAAAAAAAGAAATAAGTGTTTAGCTATTTCCTGGAATGCTAACAAGTAAGTTATTATTTAGCAAAATTCAACATTCAGAACTCACTGTTGTTCTGAGGCAAGGACCCTCGCTACTTTTGTCTTCTCTTTTCAAAAATGAATACATAGAAAGAAAACTTGTGTAGACTTATAAGCAAGGGAGAAAAAGGTACCATAAGCCACAGGATATGGGTGGGTGGACAATCAATCAGAGTCTCAGTTGGTTCAGTCCAAGAGAACTCTAGGACTATCTACCTAAGCTTTGATTTTCTTCCACTCTACTTTTTTTTTATTCATTCTTCCTCTTTTTTAGACTTGACTCTGACTCCTTCAAAAAGGGGTTATGTATCATACAGTGCAAAAAAAGATGACTCTGAGTTCTTATTTCAGGAGGTAGTAAGAAGAAGCCAACTTTCAAATTTTTTATTGAGGTTGTACATCTCAGTTACCTAGGACAGAAAAAAGATAAAAATCAGGAACCAAATGCGTGTAACAGACTGGAACCTTCATTGTATCTTGTCTCCTGGGGAACTCGGTAGGGTGAACTGTGTTCAGATGACGAGAAATGGCATCTAAAATGACCTTTAAGTCTGCTTCCAGCCTGGAGAAGTAAGAATAGCCACCAAATTGCCTTATTATGCAATTTTGCATAGAATTTTCTCAGATGTACAATTTTTCATGTTCCATGTTCTACTTCTAGGAAATATAGCCTCTTGCTCAAACCTGTCAAAAGCATTTTGGATATGAGCTCTATGGTATGGTATATGACCTAACACTCATAACTATACACCAGAGGTGAATTTGACAATATGTCACCTGTGTAATATCCTCGACTAAGCTATTAGTGAAGGAAAAAATTGGACAGGGCAGTTAAAGGACAGATACCTATGGAATATAATCCTTACTTGTTCTTATTCAAAACCGTCTTTTGTGCTGTTAACCCATTCTTTTGGATTCACAATAAATTTACTTAGTTATAATAGTGGATAATTTGACAAGTTTCTAGCCTATGGATAAGTAGAGAAATGTACTAGATCTTTATTAGATAGTCAGATTTTTTTCTATAGGCTGACATTTCTTCCTATTTACATTTTTTTTAATTTGCAATAATTTTATAGTTTTATAAATTTAATTTCAGTGCATTGAATTTATTGATTAATTGAGGGCAAATATACAACTTTATTATAATACATCTTCCTATTCAAGGCCAAGCATGAGTTTAGACTTAATTATATATGATTTGTTAAACGTATTAGGTATCCTGTATACTTTGAGTATTTAAAAATTATTTTCGATTACATTTTCTCATTTTTAATTGAGATGCGTAGGTTTGTCATGGACACATATCAACAGACATTGTGTCCAGCAACTTTGTTGAACTCTGCTTCTTATGAAAATATTGTCCCTAGAACATTTAAGATAAATTTCACATGATTCAGAAATTCAAATTATTTATTTCTAGATTTCTAAATCTCTGTTTTTAAAAAAAATCTGTAAAATTTTATTGAATGCTTTTTTGGCATCTGCTAAAAAGTTCAAATTGACTATTTTTCTTTAATCTGTTAATGTGCGAGTTGCATTAACACATTTTTAAATGTTAGCTAAAAATCCTTCCATTCTTACAACAAATACTTCTAAGTCATTATGCCATTCATTTTATACCTTGCTTTATTCTTTTTAGTGCAGATTACTTCCACTTATCATTAGCAATTTTTCAAAAACTATTTGTTGTCAATAAAAGCATTTCCTGTGATATTATTTCTCCTTACTATTAATGTGAATGTTACAATGCATTTTACTTCAGGCTTTAGCCCACATCCGTTTTCCTTATAATAAAAACACAGTAATAGTCCTCTCATTAAGTAAAGAACTCTCATTTTAGGACATAAACTTCTTTAAAAATCATTTCTTGATCACCAAACAATTGATGAGCATTATTAATGGGCAATTGCTCTGGTTTTTAATTTGGGTTCTGCCTCCAATTTATTTCACTGGAGAATGGGACACCTGGAATGGGTTATTTATTCACTGTCTCCAAACAGCTGTTGGGGGTAAATTTTCTTTTGAGATTTTCCCCTGTGAGCATTAACCACCCCACTGTTTGTTGTTGGTGGCTCAGAGGACATTTGTAACTTTGGAACACACAAATAAGAGACCAGAACAGCACTTGCATAGTTGATGGTCAGTAATGAATGGTGCCTGGGATGTTCCACTGCACCACGTGGGACTTTCAGGATAGCACTGATCTGTACCTGTGCTTTATACATGTACAGTCACTTTGCAGAGAGGATTGTCTTTCCTAAGGAATTCACTTTTTATCACTTCTTTAACGTTTTTCTCCAAAATTTTGTTCCACATGGACTTGTGATTTTTGGTGCTCACTATACAAGGCTGGGTGAAATAAGGTGTAAATTATAATGAAATCTAAAAACATTCAGGAAAAAATTGCTTCACATTAAGGATGATTCTCTGATGCCATCAAGGGTACCTGAGATATCCATCACCTTGTAGGCAAGTAGACTTTACACAGCATTCCCATGCCATCCCAGGGTTACCAATGGATGGACTTGGAATGCAATTCAAATATATTATTGCACATGGTTTTGTACAAGGCATCATATTGAGTCTTGGGAACATTGTATACTACCTTCTCTCTATAAATAAAGACCACCAAGAATTGTATTGATAAAGTGTACATTATTAAAATGGACATTGTTAAAACACAGGCATTTATTGATAGAATGTTATCTGGGTAAGTATGTGATAGAAAACACTTACTTTCTTTATATTTTTTACCTATGTATATGATAGGTCATTTTGTGTTAATTTTCAATGCACTCAGATCTTTATAAAATTCTATGATCTTTTTAAACTCTCCAACATTTATATTTACAGTCCACTCTAATTCCTAACATTGCCAGTCATGACTTTAATATTTTTTCATCAATTTTATCATTTTCTAAAAGCTTCTAGTTCTTTCAAAGAGTCACTTTCTTTGATTTATAATCTGTTATTTTGCATGTTAGTATTATCTGTTCCTGTACTTAAGTCTTTAATTCAGTGGTACATTTTTAAATATATGTTTAAATTTCTAACTCCTTAAAATGGATACTCGATTCATTATTTTTCAGCCTTACTTATTTTGAGTTGTAAGCATTGGTTTATTAATTTCCTAGTTTAGCTTCAACACTCATATTCCATTATTTATGATATTGTTCTAAGAATTTAAACTTTCCTTGTGGAATTCTTCTGACATAATTTTGAGTGATGGTGTGGCTCATCGTGTCCGGGAACCAGGTATCAGTCCAGGTCTGTTTTCCAACTCACATAGATGCTAAGCTTTGTCACTTGTACCGTTCATGGGGTGGTTAATGCTCTCAAACTCAACATGAAGCATTTAATTAGCTTAGGTGTGATTGTAAGTGAAGTTGCTTTCTTTATTTTCTTTTCAGTTTGTTGGTTGCTAGTGTACACACACACACAATTGATTTTTGTGGTTGTCCTTGGTTCCTGGATCTTTGCCAAATTCCATGATTAATTCTTATAGCTCCCAATGCGAATGCTTGGGATTTTCTACACACAAGATCATGGCATCTCAACCTGAGATGCTTTTATTTTGTTCTTCCCCATTTGGATAATTTCATTTCTATTTTCTGTCTAATACCTCTGACTATATTTTCTTATTATTGTTTAGTAGCAATGTGGAAAGTGGCTAGCCCCTTTTATTTTGGTGTCAGGGGAAAGTTTAAGTATCTATAGAATCTGAGGTTTGCTGTGGGTTTTTATACAAACACCCTTTATAATATTGAAAAACCTTCCTCTAGGTCACTCTTAGTTTTCTGAGAATTGTTTATAATGAAAGGTATTGTATTTTTGTTAAAGACTTTCTGTGTCATCTAAAATGATTATTCACATTTTTTCCTTCATTTCTAATAATGTGATTTATTACATTGATGGATTTATTCATGTTGATCTACCCTGGGATAAATCTCACTTTATCACAGTGAATAAACCTCCTAATATACTTTTATATTGAATTTACTCAGATTTTATCGAGGATTCTTACATCTATGTTCCTATGGGAAATTGGTATGTGATTTTCTTGGAATGTTTTTATCTGACTTTGATACCAGGCTAATTCTGGACTTACAAAATGGATCTGAGAGTGTTTCTTTCTCTTCAATATTTTGGAATAATTTGAGAAACATTTGTGTGAATTATTCTTTAAATGTTTGGTAGAATCGTATGATTGCCACATGGTCTAGTCTCTTCTTTTTTGACATGGTTTTGGGTTCTGACTCGTCTCCTTACTTGTGATAATTCCATTGAGACTTTCTGTATTTTTAAAGTCAGCTCAGATGATTTGTGTTCAATGGAATGTATCTATTTGTTTATTTTCATGTAAGTGTTCATGATATACTCTTACGATCCTTTCCTCTCTGTAAGATTAGTCATTTATGACTTTCCTTATTGGTATTGCTTGTCCTTTGCTATTATTCTATTTAGCTAAAAATTCCTCAACTTTTTTTTTTCTCAAAGAATCAATTTTTGGTTTGACTAACTTTTTTCTATTGTTTTTCCATTCTCACTTTGTTTATTTCTGCTCTAATTTTTGTTAACTGTTTTCTTCCTCTAGATTTCTGTTGTAGTTTACTGTTCCTCTTCTAGTTCCCTAACGTATAGAGTTACACCATTACATTGAGGTCACTCTTTTTTAAATGTGAGCACTTAGAATTGGAAATTTCCTTGTAAACACTGATTTTGGTGCATCTAATAAATTCCCATATTTTGTAGTTTTGCTTCCATTCACCTCTAGACCTTTTCTAAATTTTCTTGAAATTTCTTCTTTGACCCACTGAGTAAAAGTGTGTTTTTAAAATTTCTTGAATTGGGGAATTTTTTAGCATTCCTTTTGTTGATGTTCTGCATGTATCTATTAGATCTCATTGGTTTACTACATTGTTCAAGTCTTTTACTCACTTATTTTGACTAAGTGCTCCATCCATTATTAAAAATTTGGTATGGAATTCTCTAACTTTTATTATAAATCTGTCTATTTCCATTTCTCTTTACTTTTAGCCACTAAAAATACCCTTTATTTCCTTCTATCACATGTATTATTTATGATTTGGGATTTTGGTCATTTCACTTCAAAAATATTTTCAGCATAACTTTTATTCAAATTAACACAATAGTGATTATTGTATATTAATCTTGTGTCCATCAACTTTGCTAAACCTACTTATTAGTTTTTACAGTTTGTATATTATATTGCATTTCTATGTACACCATCACATTGTGAATAAATGATAAGTGTCTAATTTAATTCATTCCATTTTTATCTTTTTTTCTTATTCAGAGAATCTATTACCTATAATAAAGGATCTCAATTAAGTATACCAGACAACTTTAGAATTTTCCATAAGTTTAAGCATATTTTTCTAAGGTTTTATTATTAAATATGATGCTTCCTGGATCATTCTGTTTTTGTTAAATAGCTGTTATCAGATTAAGAAAATTAGTGGTTATTGTTTTGAAACATCAGTGACACTCAAATATATTTATGCATACACAAAACACACATACAAACATACACCTACATGCATATGCATATACATATACATATGCACACATGCACATATGATGCATAATGTTCTATATCATAATCGAATTATTGAATATGCATAGTTAATGTTATGTATCAAATGTTATATTATTGTATGCATATAAAATGGATAGTTATGTTATATACTATAATTATTATTATTTTATATTGAAAGTAATTCTCAGTCTGATTACTGTCTTTAATATCCTTTTTTTGTTGTTGTTATTGTTCTAAGGACTGGGGTTTGAACCCAGGGACCAGGGGCATTTAACCACTGAGCCACATTCCCAGTGCTCCCCCCACTTTTTTTTTGCTGGGGCTCATTTATTTAAAGGCATGTTAAAAATGGTTAACAATAATGTCCTCCCGTTCAACATAGGCCTCCCTAAGCCTAGTGTTTAGGAGACACAAGTTACATAAACCTCATTGCTCCAGAAATTGTTAGATTCTTTTTTTTTTTTTTTGAGTTCACCTTACTAGCAATACTCCTCACATGAATCTGAAATGTCTTCTTTTTTAAATTTATTAATATTTTTATTTATTTGTTCTAATCAGTTATACATGACAGCAGAATGCGCATACATTGCTGGTAGGACTGCAAATTTGTGCAATCAATCTGGAAAATTAATATGGAAATTTCTTAAAAAAACTTGGAATGGATCCACTTTTTTTACCCAGGTATCCCACTCCTTGGTCTATACCCGAAGGACTTAAAATCAGCATACTACAGTGATGCAGCCACATAAATGTTTATAACAGCACGATTCACTGTATCTAAAATGTGTAACCAACCTAGATGCCCTTCAGTAGATGAATGAATAAAGGAAGTGTGGTATATATACACAAAGCAATATTACTCAGCAATAAAAGAGAATAAAACAATGGCATTTGCAGGTAAATTGATGGAGTTGGAGAAAATCATGTTAAGCGAAGTAAGCTAATCACAAAAAAAATAAACCTAAATGACTTCTCTGATCAGTGGATGATAATCTATCACAGGGGCTGGGGCCTGGGATAAGTTATGGAGGAACTTTGAATTTGGCAAAGGGGAGTGGGCATGGAGATAAGAAAGATGGTTGAATAAGATGGACATCATTACCCTAGGTACATGTATGATTGCACAAATGGTGTGACCCAACTCATGTACAACCAGAGAAGTAGAAAATTGTGCTCTATTTGTGTACCATGAATCAAAGAGCATTCTGCCTTTTTGTTTTGTAACTAGAGACAGGGTCTCACTGAGTTGCTTAGGGCCTCACTAAGTTGCTGAGGCTGGCTTTGAACTCCAGATCTTCTGGCCTCAGCCTCCTGAGCTGCTGGGATTACAGGTGGGTACCATGGTGCTGAACAATACACTTATTTTTATTTAAAAAAATTTTTTTGCTTGTTTTGTGAACTCAAAAAAACTCTAGTTCTCTGTTGTTTAAGATGTGCCTGTAGCTCCTTGCACGAGAGCTTCTCCCAGAGTGCATGTGGCAATGTCAGTAAATGCTTTAGATAAACCTCACTTGAGCTCACAGAACAAAACTTGAGTCCCTATCTAGACCAGCAGCTCCTTGCAATAGAACAACCAATGTTCTTCTCGTATGTCCAGATTCTGCAATCACAGTCTTACACCGTTTCAAATGAAGCTGAGAATTCAAGTTCATTGCCTTTTTTTTTTTTTTTTTGGCTAATACATGTATCTTGCAACCAACCAGTTAACCAATAAAGAGACTTCTATTTCTTTACTAAGCCTCCAGTGTTTTCCACAGTAAAAGATAGCTCAAGGTTTTATAGCAGATGCGTCAAGAACATTGGCTTCTGGAACTTTTAAAATTTCAAATGCTAACTCATTATTCCTGTAGTGTGTGATGTTGATTTTGGGAATTAACTGTAAAATTCAAATTGCAAGCTAAAGCATATATATCACACCATCAACGTTAAATTGTTAAAAAGAAATCACACAAAAACTGTCAAAGCTCCTATAAATATAAAAAGAATTAAAAATCACTTTTAAGTTGTCATTTAGAAAAAGCCTCATAAAGAATTTAATTTATAATATTAGACTTTGACGTTTTCTATTTTTGTATCTATCCATAATGACACGTAAGTATATATAGCATTACAAACATAAATATATAAACATGTTTATTTTTCAGTTTGGTCTATACATTTCCATTTATTTTTACCTATTCATACACACAAGAATACATTACCATAAAACACATATTTTGAAATTTACCTTTTAATATCAATGATACAAAAATTTTATAGGTAAGTATATATTTACCCTATTATTTCATGCTTTTCTGCAGTAATTTATTTCATGTAATCTGTGATCTAGAGTTTGACAAGTATTCCGACTCCTATTTTACTTTGGTACTTTAACAATATTGTATTGAAAATGCAGACACAATACCCTTTTTTTCTTATCTCACCATTTCTTTACAAAAAATGAATTGTTAATTTAATGGTATCCTTGTGGTATAATTTTGAGATACGTTTTCAAGTTATACTTTGGAACTATTGTCATTTATTTCATAGCTTTTATATATAAAGGACAATAAGCTTTTTATTTTATATATGTTGCAATATTTTTCTTAATTTACATTTTTCAGTTGGCATTTTATCCATTTATAAAAGGACACGTGCTTTTTCTTTAAAGTCTATCATCTTTCCTTCATAGTGTGTGCATTTGCTGATATGCTTTTAAGATTGTTCTGTATGAGAAGATTATAGTAAAAAAAATCATTACATCTTGTTTTATTGCATTTATTTTTTATTTTCTGGACTTGAATTCAACAAAAATAAGCCATATTTAACTCATTTTAGTATGAATGTGAAATGCATATCTTATTTGTTCAGTCCCTTTTCTACTAAACAGTGGGTGTCCCTGCATCATTTATGAATAATTCATTATTTGACTGCAGTTTCAAATGGTACAATAAAATATGTTAATTCATATGTAATGTCATCTCAAGAATTTACTGTGCTTTTTCACTGATGTGTCTGTCTATTTTCACATGGCCATGGGCCATGTAAATTATTATGGCTGCTCTATATAATTAATCTCAGAAATTGCTTGGTATCCCAGTTGTTAGGCTACATTTGTTCTTCGCATGCATACTTAAAAATTATTTTGTCTATTTTCAAAAATATATTCTGAAATTTGATTAAGATTACATTACATATACAAGCTAATTTCAATAACTGAAATATTTACAACATTAAGCCTCCTCATTTCGAGTAAGCCATTTATCCTCTGGGAAACGAGTAATCAGGCAAGGATTAGAATTTGGCAAAAATGCTTCTCATGTGTGGAGCTGTCACAAAAGCAAGAGATCCTCTGTCACATTTTCTATATGCATCCCATCTACTTTTTTCAGTTAAAGTAAAATTCACACAACATGAGAACAGTTATTTTAAAGTCTTCAATCCAGTGGTGTTTTAGAAGATTTGCAATGTTGCCCAATAGCCACCGCTATCTCATTAGAAAAATGTTTTCATCATCCTCAGAAAACACTCTATGTCCAACAGGAAGTCACTCATCATGGCCCCACCACAGCCCCTGGCAGCTCATCTATGCTTCTGCCTATTCTGGATGTTTTAAGCCTACAGTTTAGTACCAGCACCACATTAATGTATTTTCTGGATTTAAATTCAACAGGGTTGTGATGGCACATTCTGGGAAGCAGAACGGGAAGTATTCTCCTTTCCAAGCTCTTGTATATGTCTTAAAATATCTCAAAAAAGACATTTCAAATCATAATCAAATAAAATACCCGCGAGAACTTCATTCAGATGTTGGCCTGGGAATTCAGGCAATGTTTCTGATTCCTTCCACTGCTAATTGCTTTGTTTTCTATGGATGTTATTTATGTCCTTATACTATAAAATAAATCATAAACTCCTTCATGATCAAGCAGTTTAAACTCTCCAGGCATTAGTTTCTTTATGAAAAAAAATATAAGAGGATAAATCTTTATAAGTTCCTTCTCATTCCAAATCTGGAAATTTATCTATTTTGGAGGGAACCTGAGCTTTCTCCCAGGAGATCCTGTTGTTGATAGAAATCCAAAGCAAACAGTTTTTCCTAGTTCTCAATCAAAAAAAAAAATTAGAAATTAATGAAGTCTGAAAATAATCAAATAATTATACAAAAATCTTAGTATCATTTCTGAGTATGATACATGCCTAGTAATCTTGATATGCATGAATACAGAAGCACATAAAGTATGTTTTATTTCAAGATATGTTCAATTATTTCATATGAATCCAAGATTAAACAGCATCTTTCAATCTTTAGAGAAATTGGTATTTCTTCTCTATGATCCTTTTATAATGAAATTAATATTTACTTCTAGTGTAGAAGTATATTTAAGGAATGCATGTGGAAAAATTTGAAATTTCAAACTGATTTAAAATACTATATTTCAAGCTGGGCATGGTGGTACACACCTTTATTCCAGCAACCCAGAAGGCTGAGGCCAGGGGATCCCAAGTTTGAGACCAGCCTCAGCAACTTAGAAAGACCTTGTCTCCAAATAAAAATGAAAATGACTGAAGATGTAAATCAGTAGTAAATTGCCTTTGGGTTCAATCTCATTAACAAACAAACAAATAAATAAATACAATACCACAATATTTTATGAATCCAAAGATTTGAATGTGTATATTACTTAATAACACATTACAGAAATATTATGTTTCAAATGCCAGGCAATTGAACATGTTTTGTTTGGTAGGAAAACTGAATATGAAAAATTAAGTAAAAGTGTTCATCCGTTCTAGAAGAGTGACACTTTCTTCATAGGTTATCTTGAAAAAATATGTTTTAAATATCACCATTAATTATCGAAACTTAAGTTTTAGAAGGAGGTAATTAAAACTTTGTTTTTCATTCACAAGGGTTCTCTTTTAAATTGAGAAACTGACCTTAAAAATTATATTGGAAATTTAAACTTCTTCACGGAATTTTCTATAGTTTTATCTAATTTCTGAAAAAAACACAAAACCTTTTACTTTGATATTTCCATAATTCAATTTATTTATGTTTTAAAATAGCCTGGAATATAATTGGACTATTTTCTTTTTCTAAAAGTTAAGCAAATTTTTAAATCACAGCTAACTTTGTTAAATATTGAGAATTGCCACACCTAGTCACTCAACTTCACTATTTAGCAATGTTATTAACAGGTTTTCCCAATTATCTTAGAATCTTTGTTTTTTTTCTGAGTTCCTAAAAATCACCTGCAAATAATTGTTTTAAGAATATGTTGTTTTCCTAAGTTTAATGAACATTTTAGTATTTGGATGGAGGAAACATAGGAACTTAGGATATGAATCACATTTTAAAAGAGTGCTTATGTGAAAATAGAATGTGAAACATTTAATTCATTTTTACATTAGTCACTTGATGCTAATTTGGGACCTATTAATGTTATTACAGGGTTTTAAATTCGAATATCAAATTCTCCCTCTGAATGAGCTTAATAGATCAGCATTAATTTAGCTAATCAAGTATTTAGAACTACTTTTTATTAATCTTTTAAAAATGCCATAAAAATAGTTTGTCATCTTAGACTGGTGAGAAGGCTAACGCACAAGAAATGTACTGAAGACCCATCAGGGTACATGCTGGCGTGGGACACAGAGAAGCTGGCTACACCTGTATCAGGATAGTTATCCCCTCTACATGGGGCATACGCTCCCCCCAAGACCACCATGGTAATGGCCTACAATCAAGGAGGGAATACATGAAGAGAACGTAGCCAGTGGATTTCAACAGTGGTGTCTTCAGAGGAAACCAGAAAGAACTTCAAGACTGAATGACCAGGAGTGCTAAGAGCCACAGGAGAAATGCACAGAGTGTGTCCAGCCAGCAGACAGATGAAACTGGAAACATACTCTTCAATCAGTTGCTGAAAGTCAGTGCAGTAAGTGCTCCTGAAGTGTTTAGAATTAGTTCTATAGATAAAGGGAAACAGAGAGAGAAATACCTTCTTTTCTCTGAAGCATATTTATTTTCTTAGAGTAAGGTAACTGACCTTGAATGAGTACTTGCCATGTGACATTTTCCATCTGGAGCATTACATGCATCATTTCATAGAACAAGATCATATTTCAATGAGCATAAGACTTTCTTAATTCATGGTTAAAAATTAGCAAAGCCAATATTGAAAAACTATAATTTTAGATTCCATTTCTCTTACACCATTCCACTTTCCCAAGACACTTTTTATTTATATTTTATAAACCCATCTAGATTCTGTGGTGGGGTTTACCTTCAGGAGCAATGGAAGAATACCCCAAGATATATCAGGGGTCCCCTGGGAGAGAAGCACTCAAGAATCTAGTGCTGAACTCTTCTAGTTAGTTTTGATTAAAACTCAAACCGGGAAAGAGCAAGCAGGCAAAGTACAAATGTTGGCCCTTAGTCTGATTATCATGAATAAGAAATTTTTCTTAAAAAAAAAAAAAACAAAACTTAAGGCCAATGGACTATAAACTTAACCTGGATTTCTTCTGAATGAAAGTGTTGATCACACTCTCAGTGTGATAAAGCTTATTGAAGAATCCCCATTCCCTAAGAGAAATCTCCTTGTAGCAATTTTCATTTTACAAGGGGCTGATTCTCATCAAGAAAACTCTTAATTTAGAATCAAAATCCAGAGAAGTAAGAAAATTGTGACTATTATAATATAATAAGCTTTAAAGTAAAGACAACAGTGGAAATCTTGCCTCCGGAGGATTCCACAGGGTCTCATTGACTGAGCCAGAATTAGAGCACAGTTATTAGATATTCATTTCCAACTGCTGGATTACACAGTTGCATTTAGTTAGTGATACAATGGAATGGTCTCCAAAGAGTTTTAATATTCTTGATTTTCATCTCTTAAAAATGTGCATGTTTTCAGTCTATGCTTTCTTCATTAAGTAAATGGACCTGTTTAAATTATAAAAACAATACTTGGTTATAAAAAAAATCCAACGATGGAAAATTAGAGATAAAGCCCAGCTTTGTCCCTCCATCAATATATTTGTAAATATATTAATTAATAATACATAATAAGTACATTACCCTTTATTTTGCTAACACTATGTCATAGTTGTTTTTCCATAACACTAAACATAATCTTTTCATTTTATGGCTCATAGAATCCTTGTAGCACTGCTTATTTATTTTTCACTTACCAATGGACATTATTTGTTTTCAGATTAGCTATTCAAACTTTAACATATATGCATACCTCATACATAACCCATAAAAGTGTATACATTTTCATATATATTAATAAATTAATTCATATATATATATATATGCTTCTCCATGGCAAATCATGTATCAATATTTTGTGTATGCATATATGTATATTTGTGTTTGTATATGTGGTTTTCCTTCAGATGACATGAACAGAATATTTGCCTTGAAAACTAATTAGAATTTAATCTTTGTTAGAAATAGTCAAATAATATGCAAAATAGCATATATTAAAGTATCAATATTGTATTAGAATCCCGTTTTCCTACCCATTTGCTAACACCAGTTGTTAATTAAATTCATTATCATGGAAAAAATAGGTTATATCATGGTGGCTGATCATTTGTGTAAGGAAAAGAGTTTCTTGTTCTAGTTTCCAAGGGTATTAATAAAGAATACAAAACCAATTTATAAATCTATGAATTAAGTGTCTTTGATGTCTTTTTCTCATTAACTTGATGAGAGAGTAATACTAATGACAATAATAACACGTCTTGCATATGTGTATTCATCGTACAGTTTACAAGCTCTTGAATTATCTTTGCCTTCGCACAGCATCTGTGTCCACTTAACCATGACATCCATTAGGAACAGAAACTCCATAAAAGGAATTGACTTCACCAAGATCATACAGGATTAAATAGATAATGATTGAAAATGATCTTAAGATTGTGAAGATCCTCATAACACTTAAGAAATTTGGATTTAAAGAGAAGAAATCATTTGTTTTATTGGATAAAAGCAAATTCATGCTTCTCAACCGGAAACCTAGAGTCTACTGAAAAAATTAAAATTGAAATGTTGAGACAGCTCTTTCCCTTCATTTAGAGACTACTCTGAAATAGGTGCACATGAGGACATAGATGCTACCTTCAGCCTAGCAAAATCCTTGCTGGAATTTGGTTTTTGCAAGAGCTGAGCATGAATTTTTCATAGACTGCTGCAAGGAACCTGAAGCAAAAATTCATCAAACAGTCTTGGCAGCATCAGGTTATATAAAGCACTGAAAAATAAGGGCTGGGAATATGAGCGGCCAAGGGGATCAGATGCCTAACCAGCAAGGACCATTTTCCACTTTGATTTTGTCTCCTGTGAGGTGAACAATTAGTTTTCGAAAAAAAATATGGGTGTTGCACACCAACCCATTGTTTAAAAATGCATGAAAACACACCCATTCAACAAGCATGCATAAAACAAGCACTGTGAACAGGAGGAGGATGTGCATGCATGATGGCAAGTACACACTAACGTATTCTCCCATCATGGAAATAAGAACACAGAGAAAGTGTTCATGTTCATGTGGACCAGCAGATACTTCATGGAGACTTGCACACACCATCAACTAAAGCCTTCTCATGAACACATAGGATCACACCCAGCTCATGCATGCATGTGCACATGAACATAATAAATGTGGTCATACAGTGCATATATGCTCAATGTGTATGTGATAATGTTCATGCACAGAAAGAAATACAAGTACACACTTTTCAGGTTTCACTCTAATACCAAATTCCATCACAGATATAAAAATAAAATTACTAATACCCCTCAAAGAAACTACTTAATAAATTAAAAAATGGTAGCATATTGATCCAGCAATATACAGTAAAATATTGTGAGAAAAAATTAGGATTATTTCAAAAATTTAGAAATTAAAAAACCCATAAATTAATAGAATTTTGGTTTTTGTTTGATAAAATAAACAAAATATTTGCTCCTGTGAAGATCCTAGGCTATTAATGCAGCATACAGTTAGAAACCAGTGTTGTTCTAAGCTGGATAGCACTGTTTATAGACAGTGTGGATACTTTACAAAGGAGCCCTTCAATTGGCCTTTAAGGAAGGTTAGCTCAGGAGAACAACTTCAAGAGGATGGTGTCTGAGTTGTACCCCAAAGGGCAAGAAAACAAGTAATTAACTAAAGAAGAGTAGGAAGAATATTTTAGGTGGTGATGAAAACAATGGAGAACTCAATCTATGGAGAATGAAAACACACAGCATGAACATGAGAATGACTTCAAGAACTTTGGAATTGACAGAGTGTAGAGGACAAAGCAAATTTTGCCCTAGAGACCGTTAGGGAACATGCAAATCACAGGCCAACACTTCAACATATTGGCACAGGCACAAACTTCCTCAGTAAGACTCCAGATGCTCAAGAAATAAGACCAAGAATCAATGAGTGAGATGACAAAAAATTAAAAAGCTTCTGTCCAGGAAAAAAAACAATTAGGCATATGAAAAAGGAGCACACAGCATGGGAGGAAAAACTCTTCCAGCTAGACTTCTGCCAGGGTTAATATCCAGAGTATATAAAGAACTCAAACTCCATCAACAACAACAAACAATCCAATTCAATCCAATAAGCAAAAGCACGAACTAGGTATTTCTCCAAAGAATAAATACAAACATACAACATGTTTATGAAAAAAAAAAAACATTCAAATCCTTAGCAATCAGAGAGATGAAGGTCAGAACTAGGCTGAAATGACCTCTGACTTCAGTTAAAATGGCAGTCGTCAAGAGCCCATGTGATAACAAATGCTGGCAAGGGCGTGGGAAAGCAGGTCCATTTACATGCTGTTGGTGGACCAAAAATTGATAATACAACCACTTTGGGAAGCAGTATGTCAAAAGACAAGGAATGAAACTGCCATAGGACTCGGGTATCCCACACCTTGGTATACAGGGTCTCCCTGATTTGCTTAGCCCCTTGCTTTTCCTGAGGCTGGCTTTGAACTCGCTCTCTTCCTTCCTCAGCCTCCCCATCTGCTGGGATCTCAGGGGTGCGCCACCACGCCTGGCTACCCAATGATTTTATTCAGTCATACAGAAGAATGAAATTATGGCATTTGCTGGTAAATGTACAAAGCTAAAGAACTTAATGCTAAGGAAATTATGCCTGACTCAGAAAGTCAAAGGTTGAATGCTTTCTCTCACCTGTGAAAGCTAGAGAGTAATTTTTTAAAAAGAAATAAAAAAGGAGGAAATCTCATGCAAACAGAATGGAGATCAATAGGGTAGAGGAAGAGGATTGTGAGGGAGGGACAATATGAAGGCCTGGGGAAGTCCTGGGGAGTAGAATTTAACAAATCACGTTATGTCCATGTACGAACATATTACAGTGAACAATATGCATAATATATATGAATAATTATGATTCACTGATATAATAACAATAATAATAGATGAGAGATCAGTACAGTAGATGAAGTGGATCAGGGGAGCCAGGGAGGGAAGGTATGGGAGAATGAGATGGATCAATTATGGTATGTTCACGGACAAACAAGGCATAATGAATCCCACTATTGTGTATGATTATAAATAAAAACACACAGTCTTCAGCAAGAAGGTGATTTAATCAGATTCATTTTCATATTACTCTCTGATATTTAAGAGGAAATGGAAATCAGTTGTGCAAGTTTTAGACATAAGGACATTTTGAAAGATTAAGTTGTCTAGGCCAGATGAGGAAAACAAGTCTCAGATTAATACTAGTGGGACAGAAACAGGTGAATTTGAATTTTAAAATACTGCAGATTCAAAAATTGGCAAAAGTTAATGACTATTTAAAATGGGAATGTGAGAGACAATTTTCTAGTATTATCCTGGGGTTTCTGAGATTTCGTAAACAATTTAATCAAGATCCCAATGACTGACAATGTACGTGGACCCACTGGAGGCAAAACAGAAAACAAGGCAGGAAGAGGTCTGTTGAGGCGTTACCTGTGTGTGCAGGTGTAGGTGCTTGGAACTCGGGGAGAGTCTGGACTGCGAACCTGCAGTATGAGTCAGCAGCTTACTTCAGGGGCTTATGTCATTTTAGAAAAACAATCAGACTAAGTCAGAACTGAAAGGATTCATCTCATGTAGCAGATGGACAAGGGAAGCCTGTCCTTCAAGGATGACAGACAGAACAGTTTGAGACAGAGAAACAAGAGTGTATGTTACTGCACAATCTAAGAGAGTTGTCCACTTGTTCAGAAGCTACAGAGATCTCTGGAAAAATGAAGTCATCAATTAAACATTAACTGGTGACTTTAGTCAAAGTGTTTTAATCAGAGTGCTGAGTGTAAGCCAGACTTGCAGAGGTTCATCAGAAGGTGGATGGGGAGAGCAAGCACTGGTGAAGAATGGGGGCTCTCAACAGACCTAAGCAGAAGAGGGCAGTGAGCACTTACAGCTCCAAAACTGTGAGATAAATAAACCTTTTTGCTTTATAAAGCACCCAGTTTCAGGTATTTTATTATAGCAATAGAAAAGAGACTTAAAAAGGAAGACATTGTATCCTGGGCCTTCCTGCAACATGCACAGGGTTTCTTGGTGGAAGGCCCAGGATACAATGTCTTCCTCTGCTAAGAAAACATTGGGTGCCAATTTGTGAAGTTTCATTACCTGAACAAACAACTTCATTGTTTTGTTGGAACACATAATAACAGTGTTTTGGTTAGTGTGTTATGTGGGTCTGGCCAGTTAGCTTTCCCTGTGGTCTGGGAAATATTAAAATAGAAGGATCTGGAAGTGAACCTTAGGATCACCTTCCCGTGCACTGGTGGGGAGTGGCACCTCTGGTCTGTGAACTGCCCCTTGCTGTCTGGCCATCAGCTTCTCCACCCTCATGTGGTTCAGAGATCACTGGTGCATTCAGATGGATTTTACAAAGAAGGAAACATCCTCCATCTCTCCGGAGCTCTCTGCCTTTTCCTGGCTCCCCTTTGTGCCACAGGGAGTGAACCACAATTTAGATAATTCCAAAAAAAATGTAAAAAGTCCATGATTTTAAAGAATCTAGGAAAAATAGAATATCCAAATTATTATATATACTTTGCATAGATTTTAAAAAATTCTAGTATAGTAACTTGTTCAAATAAACTCTAGATATATCAACACACTTAATCCACAGCGAAAGCATATGGATTTGCTTAAGTGTCTAAACAAGGCTCAGACTAGGATCATATGCTCTTAGTGGAAAAATATTTAATGTAGAGAACACGTAACTTGGTTCCTAATACATCAATATGTGGAAGCAGATTGGTGCTATTTTAGAAGTAATACCAGGGATCAGTTTTGCCCTTGTCCCCTGCAGTTCAAATGCAGATGACGTGCCCTCTCCACACTGGCTGTCATCCAGACTTATGACACGGTACACGTGTTACAGAGAAGGCACATAATATGCTGGAGTATAAAATGACTGTCGTCATTGACTCCCCCCTTGGAATAGCTCAGTGAGCTCTACAGTGACTGCTAGATGAAAATTATCGACAAGTGGTTGTGACACAGGAGATGGCAGCTATTTTTGCTTTCATAAAGAACTTCAGACCTAAAATGATCCTGAAGCCAGGTGCGTCGGCACTTGCCTGTAATCCCAGCAGATCAGGAGGCTGAGGCAGGAGGATCACAAGTTCAAAGCCAGCCTCAACAATGGTGAGGCACTAAGCGACTCAGTGAGACCCTGTCTCTAAATATAATACAAAATAGGGTTGGAGATGGGGCTCAGTAGTAGAGTGCCCTTGAGTTCAATTCCTGGTACCAAAACAAACAAACAAACAAAAACCTAAAATGATCCTGAGAGTACAGTTGATTTTAGAAAGATTTTAGTTGCAAAGTTGAAACAAAAAGAATGTTTAATTAGGAAATGCATTAATTTTCTTTTTATAGTAATTTCAGAAGCAGTGAGGTTCTTTATCATCTCAGAGCACAATTTATCATTAGGACAATGAAGGAAATATCAGGCATTATTATTTTCATTTATTGAGCCTGCTTTCTCAAAAGCCACTTTTTTATTTTTCGATTCATTTGGAGAAATATGTCAGAATAAAATTTAAATTTTGGGCTGGAATCACTATCTTACTCTTTTGAATTAGCAGCAAAGAAACTTGTTTCAATATCCATCAAGTTTTTCTACTACCTACTGAGTGAGTCCTGTTCTTTTTCATAAGATATATGAAGGCTTCCTTCTCTAAAATATGTGTATAAACACCCAAAATCCATACTTAACTATCCTTGGAAAGGTTCCTAGTCAGTCTAAGCATTTAATAACTGTTCAGTAAATGCCAGGCATAAAATTTGAATCAGTGATTGATTAGATTTAGATAAAATATATTTGTCAACTATAAAATATTTCAGCAACCAGGACCTTTTCTATTTGTTTAACAAGTAGTTGGGGTGTAACTATCATGCGCCACCTCCTACGCTAGGTGTTTGGTATAAAGATGTGAACAATCAGGAAATTTTCTGACTTGGGAGCCCACAGATCTGCACAGAGGGGCCCTGATGACCACGGTAATATTTTGGAATTTCAGTCAATAATAGTTGGGATTATTTTAAGCTGAGGAGTGAAAGGATTTAATTTCTTTGTGAAACTTACTCTAGATGTTATGTGAGGAAATAACGAGGATAAGAATGAAATCTGGAAGACACAACCTATCAAAATTGTCTATAGTTGAAAATTGCTTGGGTTAGAGAAATAAGAAATAGATAAATTTGAAATCTTATTTGTAGGAAAAGACACATTTAAGACCTGGGATGAATGTGACTTCCAGGAGATTGATGGGTGTGATGGGAGAGAAGGGAGGAGGGGGAATGAAGGATGCTTCTGGAGGAGTACATGATTGGACGGTGTGCACACTGTAGCCATGGCTGAGGCCCACAGAGGACAGGCACTGGGCAGCAAGGACTGACTGGGGTAGAATCATGCATTTGTAGTTTCACACACTAAACCTGATGTTTAGACATATGAGGAGAGTCTCAGGTAAACAGAGGGACTTGGGAGAAAGGTGGGCACTGAGAAAGACCCCTGTGGGAAAGCTAAGGGATTTATAAAACAAGAAGGGAATCAAAATGCAAAACTTTGTGTCTCAAGCCTTGCTGATTCATTCCTCCGCAGGATCTACTGCTCCTGTTGTGGAGCTCCTATGACACTTGATAAAAAAAAAAAAAAAAAGAGTTAACAAGAATTGAGCTGTGGGTGTCAAGGAGAAGGCGCCGAGATTTTAGAGCAGATTTCAAGGAACAGAATCTCTGGGTACAAATGATTTTAGCCCAAAGCACAATGGAAAGGGACCTGCTCAAAATCTGCCATTTGCAATCTGTTATATGATGAAACTCATATAAGTGAAAAAAAAATATTCCTGTGCCTTGATTATATACTGCACTCAGTAAGCCACCGTGGAAATGAATGACATTTTCCAACTTATAAAACATGGCCTTCTAGTACAATACGCTGCATGACTGTTCAGGCATTTCAGATCTTTCCAAGGATTAATAATAGACTACCTACAAATTTTGCTAGTGGTTTTATCCGAGAGTTTATGTAAACGTGTTTATCACAGGACCAAATGTTCCCAGAAATAGAAATTCAGGTAGCAATAGGACCAATCTTACACCACAATTATTTACAAAAGCTACTATTCATAGAAAAATTGGAAGATTTATAAATTTGAAAGCCAGGGTGAGTTCTGAGTCTTCCTGGGAGTCTCATCACACCTCTGCCAGATGGAGCTCTCTTAATCTCTAGACTAGAAATCGTGAAATGTCTTATAAAGAGAACCCTGGGTACACAGCAGATAGCTGAACTCAAAAGCTATTACATAGAGTTGAAGAATAGCATGCTAAGCAAAATAAGCCAACCCCCCCAAAAACAAAGGCCAAATGTTTTCTCTTATATGCAGATGTTAATTCACAATGGGAGGCACTAGGGAAGGATAGAGTTACTTTAGATTAGGTAGAGGGGAGTAAACAGAGTGTAGGAGAGGGGATATGGGGATAGGATGGGTAGTAGAATGAATCAAACATTATTACTTCACGTATGTATATATATATGACTGCATGACCAATGTGATTCTACAACATGTACAACGAGAAAAATAAGAAATTATACCCCATTTATGTAGAATGCATAAATGCATTCTATGATTCTACGGTCATGTATAACTAATCAAAAGAAATAAATTTTTGCAAAAGTATTACGTAGCTTCATAGGCTGGACATGTCTACAGAAAGTCCACAGCCCCTGCACCAGCATCAGTATGATGTGACTCTCCTTCTAGAGTTAGACTTGTTCTGTTTCAATTCCAGTTCTGCAACTTAGTAACTTTTGACATTATGTGAACTATTAAACTCCTTTCTGCTCAATTCCTTCATTGATAAATTAGAACTGGTAATAGTACTCACATCACAGGGGAATGTGAGAATGACTTGATGGCTATATGAAGCTCAGAAAAGTAACTGGACACAATAAGCTCTCACATTACTATTATCATTATGCACCACGTGAACTTTTCATCTCTTCCATTCTGTTCAATTAATGTCATACCATTAATTCTATACCTTAGATTCTGACTCTATGTCACTCTTCTGTCAATGAATTCCATTTATTTCAGTAGTTCTTAAACATGGTCATAGCTGATCATTGAAATAAAATGACAGGGGTAAATTTTTTTCTTTCAATTCCTTCTGCTTTCATTTTGTTTATTTTCATTCCATTTATATTCTTTTAAAAATATAAATACCATGCTCCTACCAAAGGCACACTGAGTATTGAGTTAGGATCTTAGGTAGGATCACAAATGTGTGGGTGTTTCTGAAAACCATCCAGGTTGGGGACTACTTATTCTTTGGCATCATTTCCTAAGATGTGTCTGAAGAACCCTTCTTTTGTTAAGTATTAGTAGGGATAATGAGGAAAAATGATACTGTCATCAACATTTGGAAATTCTGTTCGGCTCACGTAGAACATGCTCTTCGTTTTTCTACACTCTAGAATATTATGTATATTTGTGTGTGTTCCTAACATCATCTAGATCTAACAGCAAGTCAGCATTCATCCTATGCATTTAACTCCCTGACGTTTCTGGTACACTGTGCACATGAGAAAAAGAGCCATGTCCCACTGATTTTTATGTACTCCCATGCCCACAACAATTTCTAGCATGATGTTATTAAATCAGCACTCATGAAGTGAGCTAAAGAAATGGTAGCCAAGGGTCTTAAGACCTGAGAGAACAGAAGATTGTCCTGTGTGGGCAGAGACCCATCCTCCAGTTTGTCCCTGTCAAAATTTTACTTACAGTGCTCCTTTCTGTGACTCTTATTGTTCTGAAGACAGACACCTTAATGAGTATTAATGGTGTGTGCAGCATCTCACTCTTCCTTCTTCTCCCTTTGGACAGCTTCTTGCACCAACCTTGACCTGCACACCCGCTCATTACTGAAACCTTCAGCTGAAGGGGCTGATCCAGTCTCTTATGTCAGAGTCTTATGACTCATTTTATTTCAGTAGTGATTTGGGGAATTTTTCAAAGCATCTTTACTTTCAGTGTTTTCTTTTTTTAAAAGAAAATAAATTAGTCTCATGTTAAAATTTAAATTAATTGAAGAAGTGAATGAATATAAAATGATTAATAAAGATACCTTCATGAAACATTTTTATCACCTTCAGAATTCATTCCAGTTCTTATAATTCTTAGGGAAAATTATTTAGTTATACCAATAAAGATTGTTTTATCCAAAATTTATATTGAAAAATATTTCAATTAAAAAACAATGTTGACTATCATCTGTATTAGATATAAGAATGCTTTTTTTTGTAAAGGAGGATAATTTTAATGACCAATTTAATGTGGTAATATTGGTTCCTTTTTTCCAATTTCTCAGTGTCTTTTTCCCCTCATGTCTGCAACATTATTTCCAAAATTTCCATTAGTCTGGAGAGTCTTACGACTCATTTTAATATAGTTTAATGACTATGTATTTTGTGGCAAATTAAAACTGATTAAATGAGAAATTTAGGATGTAAATAATACTTCCATTTAAAATTAGCACATTTGATTTTTACATATACTTAAATCTCTTTTTAAAAGCTTCATATTTTAGTTTCTTGTACCCCAGTTGAATGTGGAGCTGTGCACATTAAAAAAGAAGGATTGTTCAGAAAGCAGGGGATTAGAATGTGAATTTAGAGGTACAAATATTTTTGGCATTTATTGTACGCTATTGGACTGCATCAATGACTCACTAAAGTTCATTAAAATAGTGCCGGAGTGTAATGGACTGTCTAAATGTTCCTACTCAAGACAGGGTAAAAATAGACAAAATTCCTTCTTTTGTTTCTCTTCTGAGAAATTATGTATAAAACAGATTTCCCTGACATTCATTCTACAATTTTTCATTAGTTAATAATATACATTCACATTTTTTATTTGCTTAGGCTGATTAATTGACAGAAAATTATTTTAGGATATACTATAAACATATACTTTACTTAACTATTGTCAAACAGAAATGTTTAATATTAAAATTCTTCCTTTTATTGACTGATGAATAGAAATAAATTTTAATAAAGACAGTGAACATTTTATAAGTATATTTAACTTTATAATATCTTCTCTATTTTAAGACATTTTAAAAAATAGTGACTCTAGGATCACTAGTAAAGAATGTCAAAATAGAGAAAACTGTGATAAAAGAAATTAAAATTGCCCATCTCAGAATTATTCTCTAAAATAAAAGATAAAACTTCATTATTGACTTATATTCAATTGCTTTTATGTTTTTGAATGTGTATTTATTATTTTTGCTTTTCATTTAGTAAGTGACTTAGCAAAACAACTTTACTTTCTGTTGAAATATCTTCCATTTCTTTGATCAGTTTGTTTGTGTTGGAATAGACAGACGTGGAGCACAAGGAGTCCAGGGCTGTGTTATCACACAGTGGTTATCATACCGTACAGTGATGAGCATAATCTAGGTGAGAAATTTCTACATCATGACAGGGAACACACGGGAGGTCATCCCATTCTCAAAACATTCTTAAAATAGATTGCTTCCTCATTGCTGGCATCATTTCCCAAGGAGGGCCTTAGAATTCCTTTTACTTGGCAGAAAAAAAATCTTAATTCGGGTAGGGATTTAAAAGAAACCAACTGCACCATAACCTATGATGGTCATTGTTGTTGCTATAGAAGTTAATAAAGGAGAAGGACGAAGGGACAGGTGGGAGAAATCTGTTGTGATGCTCAGGCCTGCTTCCAAAGGGAAGGAGAGTGGGGGAATTCTTTCTCTTTCTATGATAATGTATTTTTTCAGGCCATGTTCCCTTGTCATAGATTTTTTTCTAGGGACACTTGACTGCAACCAAGGATTAGAAACAAGAATACAATGACCAAGAAAATGATCAGATAAGTTTTTCTAATGATTGAAAGGTTATCTTAAATTATTATATTGACATTTGGTAGACAGAGATTCCATGAACCTTAACCCATATATAGATTTCTGAAGAATCAACATAAACAGGGTTCAAAAGCGTTCCATCATACCAAAAGACTCCCGTGGTGTTATATCCACAGAGCTGTCCCTCTTCTGCACACATGGGCACACACATGTGTATACTTCCACTCAAACACATACACATGTGAAACACCCTTGGAGAATTCCTATTCCTTCATATTGGCCTCATTTGGGAATACCACACGAAAGGAATCACATAGTATATAATCCAATAAATGTCAAAATAGTATCTTCAAGATTCTTTTAAAAATAAGGCACACTTTAAGAAATAGTTTGCCTTATTTTTAAATAAATTTATAAATAAATGTGGCCATGCAAATCTACAGCTAAAAGAATGGAACATGTTACCTTCTCTTCTAATTATATCAGCATCACTGAAAAAAGAGAATCAATGGTTGTCACAATGTTCTGAACTGGATGTTATCCACTAATGAATTTAAGTATGGCATTTGATAAGACAATATAGACATTTTCTACTATTTCTTGCATACTCTGACAAGAAACTGAAAGGATCCTAACTCTCACTAAATGGGAAATGAAACACTGGGATAATTTTCTTAATCCAACAACAGAAAACTGGCTATTATGAATCTTAATGTGTTTGATATAACATACCAAGGACTTGGTGATGAATTGATCATTAGAAAGCTGTCTCATCTCTCATTTATTTGTAACTTGCTAAGAGAACTGGGAACAGGTGCAGAAACAATACTTGTGCACATATTATGTATGTGTGAACTGACTATAAAATCTTGGTAAGTTTCCCACTGATTACATTTATACTGTCTTCTGTTTACTTACTTTGTGATCATAAATGGAACTAGGTACTGGGGACAAGGACTTATACAAGATAAAAGTATTCTTGTTTTAAAAGTACATGCTTCAAATATTACAAAGTTGAAGGAAGTAGTGTGTTGGGGCTTTAGGCAGAACATAACAGCTATAAATTAGCAACTTTTATGAATTCTGAAAGAAAATTTATAATTGAATCTGGAACAGTTCTTGATGAGAATGATATATCTTATGCAATCATTCCAAAAATAATATGAACTTTTTTCCCTTCAGGATATCTGTGCTACAAATTTCTAACATTTCTTCTTTTCTAAAAGTTTGCAATTCCTCATATAGAATAATGTAACCAAAGTTTATTCTACTTATGAGTCAGGTTTGCCCTCTTCCTTTCTGAAGGACAAGTATATAACTTGATTGCACCTGGCAATGACCAATCTTATACTTTGATTCATGAATTACTACTCACCTTTCTTACAATTTTGTGCATTTTAGAAATAAACAGAGAGCAGGTTTGAAATTTGGAAAAGGTAGATCACATTCATATTCTGTGAAGCACTGAATTTGAACATAATATGGCAACCAACTAGTAGCCTAAGTAAAATGTAGGCTACTTCTTATGTTGGGTTGGAAATTCCTTGAGGAATAGATTTGTATTTATGTGCACTAAGTTATTTCTTAAAGGTGTCTAGAAATAATATATTCAGATAATTTGCCATTAGTAAAATATCTCCGTTTGGGGAAGTCCTCAAGCCAAAATAATATGCCTATGGCATTTATTAATTGGTGCCGTTGTCAGGTTGTTGGGTACACTCCCCCATAATAGCCAATAATTTTTCATGGCTTTTTAAATTTTTAATTTGTTCTAATTAGATATATATGACAGTAGAATGCACTTTGATTCATCATATATAAATGGAATATAATTTCTCATTCTTCTGGTTGTACATGATGTAGAATCCCTCTGGTCATATAGTTATATGTGTACATAGGGTAATCATGTCTGATTTATTCTACTATCCTTTCTATCCCCATACCTCCCTCCCTCCCTTCACTCCCCTCTACGTAATCTAAAGTAACTCTATTCTTTAAGAGCTACCCCCATTGTGGATAAGCATCTGCATATCAGAAAAAATATTCTGCCTTAGGTTTTTGGGGATTGGTTTATTTCATTTAGCATGATATTTTCAGATCCATCCATTTATCAGCCAATGACATAATTTCAATGTCATTCTTCTTTAAGGTGATATGTGTATGTATGGATATATATCCATACATACACACACACACTATATATATATATAATGTTTTTATCCATTTATCAGTTGAAAGGCACCTAGCTTGATTCCATAGTTTAGCTATTATGAGTTGAGCTTTATAAACATTGATGTGGCTTTGTCACTATAATATGCTAATTTTACGTCCTTTCAGTATAAACCAAGGAATGGGATGGCTGGGTCAAATGGTGTTTCCATTTCATATTTTCTGAGGAATCTCCATACAGCTTTCCATAAAAATTGCACCAATTTACATTCTCAATACCAACATACAAGTGTAGCTTTTCCCCAAAATCCTTGCCAACATTTATTGTTGTTTTTATTCTTGATAATTGCCATTCTGACTGGGGAGAGAAGAAATCTTAGAATAGTTTTGATTTACATTTCTCTACTTGCTAAAGATATTGAATATTTTTCTATACATTTGTTGATTGATTGTATTTCTTCTTCTATGAAGTGTCTGTTCAGTTCCTTAGCCCATATATTGATTGTGTTATTTGTTTTTTAGTGTTAAGTTTTTTGAGTTCTTTAACATCCTGCAGATTAATGATCTATCTGAGGTGCATGTGGTAAAGATTTTCTCCCATTCTTTAGGCTCTGCTTCATGTTATTGATTGCTTCCTTTGCTGAGAAGAAGCTTTGAATGTCTAGCCAGATAAATTAGACAGGAGCCAGAAATTCAAGGGATATGAACAGGAAAAGAAGAACTCAAACTATCACTATTAATTGATGACATGATTCTATGTCTAGAAGATACAAAAAATGCTACCAAAAAACTTTTAGGGCTCATAAATGAATTCAGCAAAGGAGCAGGGTCTAAAATCAATATCCATAAATCAAATGCATTCCTACAAACCAGTGATGAGTCTACTGAAAGGCAAATTAGGAAAACTACCCCATTCACAATAGTCTCAAGAGGAATAATATACTTGGGACTCAATCTAACAAAAGGGGTGAAAGACTTCTACAATGAAAACTACAGAACACTAAAGAAAGAAATTGAAGAACTTAGAACATGGAAAGACCTCCCATGCTCCTGGAGAGCAGAATTAATATTGTCAGAATGGCCATGCTATCAAAAGTATTATATAGATTTAATGCAATTCCAATTAAAATCCCAACAACATTCTTCATAGAACTAGACAAAATTAATCATGAAATTCATTTGAAAAACTAAGAGAACCAGAATAGCCAAAGTAATCCTTAGCAAGAAGAGTAAAGCAGGAGGCATCTCAATACCAGAACTTAAACCTACTACAGAGCTATAGCAACAAAAACTGCAAGGTTTTGGCACCAAAATAGAAATGTAGACCAATATTACAGAATAGAAGACACAGAGACAAACCCATATAAATACAGTTATCTTGTACTAGGCAAAGGTGCTGAAAACATTCACTGGAGAAAAGATAGCCTCTTCAACAAATGGCACTGGGAAAATTGGAAATCCACATGTAACAAAATAAAATTAAACCCCTATCTCTCACCCTGAAAGAAACTCAACTCAAAGTGGATCAAAGACTTAGGCACTAGACCAGAGACCCTGTGCCTAATAGAGGGGAAAAAAATAGGTGTAAATCTTCACCATGTTGACTTAGGACTTGACTTTCTTAACAAGACTCCTAAAGCTCAAGAAGTAAAATTATGGCTCTTATATAAACCTCAGTCCATGAACTCTGGAGAGCAAATACTTGGGCCTGCGTTTTATTCAGTGGATGGAATCTACTGCTTGAATAAATATTATCTATTAAACTACAACTGATTGTATATAATCCTGACATTCTTGAAGGCATTTCAAGAA
Source organism: Marmota marmota marmota (assembly GCF_001458135.2). Lineage (NCBI taxonomy): Eukaryota > Metazoa > Chordata > Mammalia > Rodentia > Sciuridae > Marmota > Marmota marmota. Next base: position 51,053,210 of record NW_025999977.1, read on the forward strand.
ATCTAGAAATCTATGTATGGTACCAATGTGAAAAAGAAAAATATGGAGCAAGGAATCTTGGAAACAGAGAGATTAAAGTTTACTCTACATTTGACCTTATCAGGAAGTAAAGACTCTTCTTCAAGCAAGTGAAAGAAAGCAAATGGAAAATGCCGGATGCAAAATTGAAAGAAATAACAACTTTTCTATCAGATGTTCACAGTCTAATCAAAGAAGCTCCCTACAGAATTGAATTGGGGTCCTTGCATGCTCCCACAGATTATACTCTGACCATCTTTTCCTGGTTTGATTTCATTCTCAGGCAGGTTCTGCCTGTGTGGTAACAAAGACACCTCTCCTATCTTTTAGGCTCCTATCAACTTAGAAAATGTGACATTCGTGGCCCTAAGAAGTGCAGCACATTCCTGAGCAAAGCATTGATCATTCGACCATTTAGCATTTGGGTTCATTCATTATGATTCTAAGTACTGAAGCCTGGAGTCTGCAGATGACATTAGCTCCAGCAGAAATACATAGAAACGTGTGGTTGCTCAAAGCAAAAATAGTATAGTTTAGTAGAGTAGACTACCTTACTACAGGAAGTAGAGGATCAAAATTCTGTGTCAAAATTAGTAATATTCGGAATTTATCAGGGAAGTACTTTAGCTCTTAATTGCTTTTTAACAAATACTATAATATACTAGGTCACTTTGGCCTATTTGAGGCTAAAAAGATCACTCATGTTCTGAATATTTCATTTTTCTTATTGCTCATATAGTATTTTGATGAAGTTGAAGAAAATGTATTTGCTATTCTCATTAAATATGTATAGTTTCTGGCTTAAGTAAAATATAAATTAAAATATTTAACTACTTTAGGTTTTTCTTTATTTAAAAAATGTGGAATTATAGACTACTAAGATTGACAGAAAAGTTAAAATCACCCTGTCCATGTTTTGAAGAGGTCAGGATTAATGTTCCTCTTTGTTTAAATATTATATGTGTAATTAGGTTGGTGTTTTATTTAGTAGAGAGAAAATTACAACCAACTCCAAGTCTATCAGCTGGTGAATACATACACAAAGCATTGTACATATCTATAGGATGGAATATTATGTGGCCATCAAAATGAATAAAGTATACATGGTGCAATGTGGAATGATCCCGAACACATATGCCAAGGGAAAGTATATGGTCACAAAGACTACATGCTGTGAAATCCTGGTTATATGAAATGTCAAGAATAGGCAAATCTACAGACCCAGAAAATAGATTGATAGCTGGTCAGGGGACAAAGAATCTAAATGTTTGCTAATGGTATGAATTTTCTTTTGTGGTGACAAATAAATTGTTCAGCTAGATTGTATAGTGGGACTTCAGTTAGATTATAGTGAAGGTTTCATAACTCTCTAAATACTCTGGAGACCATTGAATTACATAATTTGAATGGGTGAAATGTACTGAAATTAATTACATCCTAAGAAAGCTATAAAAATCCATGTTAAATGTTTAATTATAACATTTACTTATTCATTCTATTTGTATGTTTGTTAAATTGTACTTGTTTAATCCTAAGAATTTTTAAGGTACGAGCAACTTCTAATGAGAGGTGCTGAACCAAGATGCTAAGGGGCCTGAGCTCTGGAATTTAAATACCTGGTTGTGATTCCCTACCTTCCTGGTGTTCAAACTTATATAAATTCAATAATTCTTGCTTTACTCCCCTATAATTTGTACATAATGACAGCACACAACTTCCAAGTTCATTTTTTAAAAATCAGGAGAAATACAGTTGTAACACAGTAAGTGTCTCACTGTGGAAAACACAAAGAAAGCCCCAGGTAACAATGACGTTTCAACATCCATGACTCAAGACGCTGAATATTCTCTTTTCTAACTCTCAGGGCTTCATCTTGCTTTGTTATTTTTTTCCAGATAGAAAACAAATTAACTATAAAAATATAGCTAACATCCACCTTAGGAATGATTATGAAGAATATTGCAAGTGCATGGATGAAAATAGTCAATAGTTATCAATTAATTAATGTCTGCAATTCTTCTTTTACCTACATCCAAGTACATTCAAAAACTTAAATAAAAGATTTGATTCTTCCTAAGGTTTAGCTTTCCTTATATTTTGGGCCACTTCTTACTAATAATATTCACTTCACATACAGAAAACTCAGGATTCTGAGTATAGAAGCTTTATATATTCAGTTCTGCTTTTTTTTTTTTTTAGTTTAGAATGAATGCTATTAACAGAACCAATTAAAAGGATAAGGTTCACAATGTATAAATTAAAGCTGGCTGAATTAATATTTCCTTCAGGATTTCAGCGAAGTTCCAGTTTAACAGGCAGAATCCAAGGACAGATTATAATTAAAGTAACTAGTTTGTCCTGGGTGCATATTAGGTCCCTTCCCTGAAAGGAATGCTTAAACCCTTGGGTCCTTTTTAAAGCATTTGAGGAGGGATAGAAAGAGAACCCCCCCTGGAGGATACTAAAGTGATGAGACCTCAGAAGGATGCGCTCCACCTGTGTTCGGAGGGTCTGAGATCCGCCTCCTGCAGCACTTCCCAGATCACGTTTCCAGGCCTGGTGAGTAGTAACTCTTTGTTTTTAAGCTATTGAAAACTTAGAAACTTTGGATTCTTAAACTTAAAAGTTTAACTTTATTGCCAAACTCTCTGATAGTTGTTTCACCTTCGCCTTCACCTTCGCCTTATTTAACTCTTTTCCACCAACTGCCCAGGGTTCCATCTCTGTGTACACAGGGAACTCTTAGGGTCCCTCCAGGGCTCAGTGTCATTATCAATTGATTAATCAGTGTGCTCAGCTCCCTCACAGGTCCTTTGCATGTAAACATATTTGTTATTAAATTCCTCTGGAAAACAGAATAAAATGAATGTAGATGCACATTTTCAGCTTCTGCAATGGGAAACTGGTTCGGGACCCACTACTTAGAGTCATGATGTCTGCTGTCTTATTCTGACTTCCAACTGTGAGGCTCATTGAAAGCTTCTGCCAACATATTTCATGGCCAGGGGAAGGGCAAATTGATCCTCTCTTCACTTAGACCCTTGACTGAACTCTAAACTAATGACGCATCCCCTGCCATTAAGTTTCCTTCCCCCAATTAGAAACCTAGCAGAGCAGGCAGAGCAAAGTTCAGCCTCTTGTGGAGGAAGGCTCCTATGAATATTCAGCACTCACAGTGCAGGATGAATCTGATGAGCCTCCCCTGCAGATACGCTCCCAGTGGGTAATTTATTCCTATTCTCTCCAAGAATGCACAGCCACCCTGATATTTTAAAAAACTCTTCTTTATCTGTGTTAGACTCTTTATGGGTTTTGCCCTGGCAAACTTATTTCAATCCAGTTATTTTCCAACACAACAGTCTCATGAAACTTCCCCACTGAACACAGTTTTAAATCGTTGTCGCCTCTTCTGAGCCATTTGTTTGTTCTTTGCAAATAAATCATTGAATACATTTCATTTGTTCCATTTGATTTTTGTCTAATCTTCTCTAAAATGTGACATGCTGCCTGGAAGCAGGAACCATGTTCCATCTGTTTTGACAACAAACTAGCAGGCAGCGTAAGGCACAGGCTCTTTGTCAGAAATGCTTGTAGAATCAAGGTGACTGCTCACCTTCGTAGGTAAATGAAAACCTGGTGGATACAGTGTTCATTGTTTAGTAGGAGTTGATGTCACTCCCTCAAAAGAGAAAGCCACTACAAGAAAAGAGAAAGCTAAATGGCATTCAGGGGAGGCTGCTGGGTTGAATGGAAACCTTGTTCATAGTTGGAGGGATGAGAACTCAAAGGTGAGAAACCCCTTGGCAGCACCTTATGAAGGTCAACATCGCTGACTACACAACTCTGATATCTGATGCAGGTATTTATCAAGGAGGAAGGAATGAATGCACATAGAGACCTTTGCTCAGTTGTTCATGGAATATACTCATAATTACTTTATTGAGACGAAAATACTAGACATTTCATCCAAATTATGCCATACAATGACATTTAGCCCACTCACAGTTATACAATCAGCATCACAATAAATTTTAGGTTATTTTTGTTACCCTGACCAAAAAAAAACCAAAATACTTTTGAAGTCACAATGAGCTTCTCGTTATCTACCTGCTCACACACTCAAGCTCAGAAAAACATTAATATACTTTTTTTCCAATACATTTGTCTATTTGGACATTTCAGATAAATGGAAGAATAATATGTGGTACTTTGTGACTGCTATCTTGCACTTAACATAATATATTTTTAAAGTTCATCTAACTATTGATTAACAGTACTATATTCTTTTTTTTACTGGCTGAATAATATTTTACATTATAGATATCCTTTCTTCAGTTGATGGATATTTGGATTATTTACATTTTTAATATGATTAATAATGTTGCTCTGAATATTTGTATACAATATTTTGTGTACACAAATGTTTTTATTTATGTTAGGTATATACTTAGGAATGAAACTTCTGAGTCATATAGCAATTAGCACTTTTAGGGACCTATGAGAATTTTTCCAAAGTAGCTATATCATTTTATAATTCCACCAGCAATGAGGGTTCTAACTTCTCCATACTTTTGTGTATTTAGGTTATTATCTGTTTCTATAATTTGAACCATAATATGGGAATAAGGTGTTATCTCAGAGCCATTTTGATTTGTAGTTATCTTATGAATGCAGAGGACTGTGATAATTTGCAGCCCTCTGATAAAGATAGAACATCTTTTCACAGGCTTGTTGGGAATTTGTATATCTTATTTGGCAAATAATCTATTTAGATCCTTTGCCCAAGTTTTAATTGAGTTATTTTTTATTACGTAGTTGCCAGAGATTGTTTTTGCTATACTGGAGACAAGACTTTTATGAAATGCATGATTTACACATATTTTGTTCCTTTCTTTGAATTCTTCTTCCACTTTCTTGATTGTTCTTTTGAAAGCCAAAGCTTTAATGTTGATGAATTCCAATTAGTCTTTTTTCAAAAATTTTGTTGCTTGTACTTTTGGTGTCATATGTCAAAAAAAAGCATTGGCTATTCCATGTTCATGAAGGTTTATTCCTATGTTTTCTCTAATAAATTTATAGTTTTAAATTTAACTATGAGGACTTTGAGTTAATTTTTGGACATGATGTAAAGTAGGCATATAACCTCACTGTAAAGCACGTCTCTCTTTAGTTATCACAGCACAATTTTTGGAAGACTATTTTTCTTCCATTGAGTTTTCTTGGCACATTTTATTGAAATCAATATACCATGGATTTCTGCTTTATAAATTCTATCCAATTGATCTATCACTATTCAACTACCACACTGTTCTACGACTGTAGTAGTCTGAAGTTTTGAAATGGGGAAATATTGGTAAATTTAATTTTATGGTGCATGATCATGAGATATCTTTCCATTCTTTGTTTTTTTTTTCAATATTGATTTGCATTTTTTAAAGTCTGCTTAGCATTTTTATGTTATACTTTTATTTCCAGGCATATTACCTCTTGTTGCAGATACAAATATTTCTATCATTTCATTTTGAATTGTCTATTGCTACCATATAAGAATGTGATTGCTTTTTACATATTGATTTTGTGTCCTGAGATTTACTGACTTTATCAGTACCAGTAGCTTTCCATGGATTCCTAGTGATGCTCTAGAGCAGGAGACTTTTTGTCAGCAGGTGGATTTTATTTCTCTGTCTCCTTCTCTGCTCCTCCTCCTTCTTCCTAATTTGACTTTGTTTTGTCTTCACTTTCCTGGCCTCAAGTATGATTATGAACAATAGGGATGAAAGACAATATTCTGGCCTCATTTCTGATAGTCTGGAAAAAGTTCAGGCTTTCAAGATTAAGTATGACTTTTAACTCTGAATTTTTTCAAAAGATTGTCTATAACAGTTGAAAATTTCTTTTTGGTCTCTGTTTAATGTTTTTATCATGAAGTAGTGTTGTATTTTTCTGCCTCTATTGAGATAATCATGGGTTTTTGTCATTCATTATATGACATTTTATATTAATTGATTTTCAGATGTTAAATGAACCCTGAATTCGAGAGATCAATCCCATTTAGTCGTGTGCACTTCCTTATGTATATTGTTGGATTCAGTTTGTTGGTATAGTATTGCTTGTGGATTTCTGTGTGTAAAGTATGTTTGCAAGAGATGCTGGTCTACTGTTTGCTTATGATGCTTTCCTGTGGTTTTTATTATCAGACTGATAATGACTTTGTATGGATTCTCTGAAGTGTTCCTTTCTCTTCTATTTCTATGAAGCCTCAGTGAAGAGTTGATGTTGTTTCTTTATTATATTCTTGGCTGAATTCCCAAAGGAAGTCAATTAGTCCTAGTTTCTTTCTTTTCATGGGAATTTTTAAAATTACTAATTCAGTTGCTTTCCTTGTTTTTAATATATTCAACTCTTTCTTTCTTATCATTTGAGAAGTTTTCATCTTGCATTTAGTTTGCTAATTCATGTCATATACTTTATCATAGAATTGCCAGTATTCTTTTTCCTTTTGTTCTCTGTGGTTGGTGGTAATGTTGCTTCTTTCATCCTGATTTCATGCATTTGGGATTTCTTTGTGTTTTTTTTTTTCTTCAACATTTTTGCTAAAAGTTTGTCAACTGAATTGATAATTTCAATAAGATTTTCATTTCTGGGATTTTCCTTTTTTCTCTCTCATTAATATTCAAACTGAACATTGTTATTTATTTTTTCTGCTTAAATTTTATTTTTCTCTTTTTAGTCATCATGATAAGATGGGAGGCCGCATTATTGATTTTAGGTGTTGACTTCATATTTTTTCTGATTAACATCAGCATTTGCAGTCACACATTTGCTCTAAATTCTGCTTCATTGCATGAGTTTGGGTATACTGTATTTTGCTTTTCATTAATGTGTCTAACATTTTCTAATTTCTCATTTGATTTCTTCTTTTGGACATTTTATGCATGTTGAGAACACCCCAAATTTCTTCTCATTCTAAATTATTTTTTATTTCATTCCATTGAGAACTTTCTTCAGGTGCTTTCTGGCTTTAAGGTTGCTGAGGTTTGTTCAACGCTGACCCATTGAGCTGTCTTATAAATTTCCAAATGTCCTTGGGAGGAATGGCATGTGCTGTCTTTAAATGCAGTGTCTGTGGATGTTCATGAGGGCTAGTGAGTCTGCAGTGCTGTTTCAACCTCCGTTAAAGTCTCCTGTGCTCTCTGATCTGCTGCTAAAAGGAAATGGTGGTCGTAGGAAAAAACTGGTTGTAGAATGGATATTTGATATAGAAGATCTCGTGATCTTCCACTCATCCCTTCTGTTGCTCTTCTTTTCCTTCTGTGACTTCAGGTGCCATCATTTCCTGGCTGAACTGCATTTTCTCACCTGTGGTGGTGTCAAATGTATTGTCCACTGAAGCTCTGCAACCACTCACCTGGATGCGCTGTCACCGGCAGTCACTGTGTTTCTTCACGTTAGAGTCACAACAATAAGCTATGTATTATTTTACACGATCGCTTTTCAAATTAGTTAAAAGGAGTGAGGGGAAAATATTCACTTACACTATTATTCTTAATTACATAATTTATTTCACTTATGCTCTTTGTTTTCTATGAGAATTTAAATTACTGTAATTACTGGTTGGTATCACATGCTATTTGCATAAAGAGCACCTTCCATATTTCTTTCAAGACTGGATTGCTACCTATGAGTTATTTCAATGTTCATTGATCCAGTAATGTTCTTATTTTGTCTTCTTATTTGAACAGACTTGGATGAAAATGCCATAGACTCCCACTCTTCTTATCTAGTGTTTAGTAGTTTTTCTTGCATAAATGCTTCTCAGTGGGCTATTTGCCTCTGTTCAAATAACAAAATTTATGCGTGCATATTTCAAAAACCTCTGTGCAGTTTCAGTATTGTTGAGTGGGGGACTTGTTCTGTGGCTCACCCCACCATTCCAGAAGCCCTCCCCTCCCACAGAGAGATGCTTTATAGACCATATTTTCAAAAAATAATCCAGGTGTAGTCCTTTGGTGCCTTCTTTTGCTCATTATTATGTCTGAATCAGAAATGAAGTTAAGAAGCAAGCCAGGCACGGGGAGATCACTAGCACATGATCCCACTCCCCTGTGGAAGCTAAACAAGTCCAGCTTCTAGGAGTTAATGGCAGAATGGAGGTGAGCGGTGAGGGGACAGCCCTTGGGCTGGGCACAGGTGCATCAACAGGAGAAGGAATTCCCATGTGCTGCAGTACAGCTGGTTGACTACAGATAGCAATAAAGTGCTGTGCATGAAAAAAAGGTACAAGATGTTAAGTTCTTATCATAAAGAAATGATAAAGGAGGAGATTGATCTGTTTAGCTCCATTAAAACATTACACAAAGTAAACAGGTATCAAAATATTATGTTGATATATACAGTTTAATATTTGTTCCTGTTAAAACATATTTAATTAAACATTAAAAAGATTTTCATTTGCATTTTTAATCAAAACTGCAGTTTTGATCTATAAAATTTATAGATAATTTAACATAACCAAATTACCTTTTAATACTATTGTGTGTAGACCCCATGTATAGTATCATCTAAAATATGAATTGACTATGGAGTTGTTATTTGAAGGATGTAATTATTTACCCAGAGTGTCATTTCACCTTTTTTTCTAACTATTTTTTAAAAACAATGTTAGACAAATAGGCAACATGTTAACAGTTAAAATTAGATGAAAGTACATGGTATTTATTTTATATATTTTTTCATTTTACCAACATGTGTTTGAAATATTTACAATTAATTATATAATTTAATTCATCATAGATAAATATTTCAAATTCAAAGAGCATACTTGTTATTTAAAGATGAAGACACTTGCTGGGCACGGTGGCACACATCTGTAATGCCAGCACCTTGGGAAGCTGTTGCAGAAGGATCATGAGTTCAAAGCCAGCCTCAACAACAGCGAGGCACTAAGCAACTCAGTGAGACCCTGTCTCTAAATAAAATACAAAATAGGGTTGGGGAAGTGACTCAGTGGTTGAGAGCCCCTGAATTCAATCCCCAGAACCACACACACACACACACACACACACAGATGTAAACATTTAACTTTATAAAAATGTAACATTATAAACAATTGTAACATTATAAACTATTCACCTATATATCTTTCCAAGGTCTCAAAATATTTTAACCTAAATTTCAATCTGTAAAGTTTCCCACCTGCACACAAGCACGTATTCCTTTGAAAACATGATCAATCGTTGATACCCCTTTCTTGTATTTCAATGAGGCTGATATATACTTTTGAAATATTTGTAACATGATTTCGGTCTGACATTTCAGAATTCCTGTCAAAAATAACTTCAAAGATTAGGAAAAAAAATGGGTTTACTCACCTAGAGTGTAACAAATTCATCACAAATAATTTTTGATGTTTTTGTTTCACTTATATATTAAGGTACTAAAACACTCAGTTTTTCAGATATGTGATTCAAGTAAATTTTAATATTTTTTAACTCAACTTTTTTCCTCTAATATTTCCACATTTTCAGGGACCAAAATTCTCACCATCCAACTGACATTGGTGACAACAGCAATAAGGTGTATTATCTTTCAGGGTACTGCTTAGAGCAACTGGAAGTGAATGAATTCTAAAGTTAAAGATAAAACTGTATCAAGCTAGATATATCAGAGTTGATAAACTAAATCTGATACAATTCTGTGGGATCATAACAGATGAGAAAGTACAGGGTAGAGGTCACAAATTCAGCCAGGTTGAACGGGTGAACATACAATAAAATGCTGACTTGACTTAGCTTTCTGGTTTGTGTGTGTTGGTCATCTCTGCAGAGAATCTTCCCTATTACGACTTGGAGTAGTTCAATCAATGCTCTCAGGTACCATGCCAGCTTCTTTTATCATAGCATTTTTGAATATTGTATGTTTATTTTTTCTATCTGAAGTAAGAAATAGACATTTTCAAAATATAGGTCAAACCTTGGCATCTAAAGAGCATGTATTAGTACACTGTAGTCCACAGGTAGTGTTTTGAAATCCATGCCTTAGTCCCTGTCTTAGTTATCTTTGCACCACTTAGGCCAAAATGCCTATCAAGAAGTTCATCTAGGGTTTAAGGGATCAGAGGTTCAGTCCACGGTGGGCTGGCTCCACCCAAGGTGGGGCAGCACATCATGCAGGAAGGGCCCAGCAGAGCAAATCTGCTCAGTGCAGGGTGGGGTCAGGAAGCAGAGGGAGAGACCCGGGGGCCGCGGGTAGAGCAAGCCCTCCAAGGTCCATCCCCAGTGACCTGCCTCCTCCAGCCATGCCTTGTCTGCCTATAGTGACCATCCTGTCAGTCCATTCAAAGTAGGATGGCTTGACTAGGTTACAGTTCTCCTAATCTAATCATTCACCTCTGAATATTCATGCAGAAACACAGGAGCTTTGGGGGAGCACCTCATATCTCAGCCACAGTAGTCACTCTTTGAGGTACTGTGGAAGCAAATCCAATAAAACTTTCTTTTCTCTTAAGAATATGACAATAGAGAGAAAACGGTGGAGAGAGAGAGAGAGAGAGAGAGAGAGAGAGAGAGAGAGAGTTTTGTGTGTGTGCATTTTCTAAAGGGTCTCTCAAACATCACGATAATTCTTGGATAAATTTTAGTGACACTCGCTACTGTTGTGATGTGGGCTGTGGCAGACTGTCTGCAAAGACAGATAGGATGATAGATGCCAACAATTCCTCCCACCCCATTAACTCTTCTCTTCCAAAGTTGAATCTACCATTTTGTTCTGGTCTTGTGAATGTCTGCTACTAGAATGAGGCACAGGTTACTTAGTGTGATTTCCAGGCCCAGCCTGGCAGCACCAGGAAATTTTAGCTTTCATTCCTTAAAGGCCTGAGTCACCAGAGAGTTCTGACTGTTGGCTAGAGAGAGCTCCCCCCACCCTATGTCATTGACTCTCCTCAGCTGAGTGACCACCAAGGGCCAACCAAGAGTGGAAAGACACGTTGGATTCCTTAGCTCCAACCACCAGGCCAGCACCACGCGCACCAACCAGGACAACTCCCGTTTGAGTCTGGCTCATAATGTCATCATGTGGCACTGAAGGGTTAGTACTTTTCACCTCTAAATTTCATTTTGCTTGCTCACACTGAAACAGGGGAACTCAGAGAGGAGGAGATTAATTCTGGGAGGAGTGAGTGTGGAGAAAAGAAGGCAGGATTATGGATCAAAAAAGTCAAGAAAATAAAATCACTGAAGCAGTAACTAAAATGGCAGGAATGTACAAAATTCAATGAGTTACTGTTTTGCATGGTTGATGATAATTTCATTCACTGAGAGGCACAAGATCTGTATTTAAAACTTAGTCATTGATGATTTACTTTCTATAGAAAGCCTTATTAAAATTTAGTTCATAGAAGATAAAATTCATCAATTTAAAATATGATTCCACTTGTTTTGCATATTCACAGAACTGTGTAGCAATCACCATAATCTAAGTTTTAAGCTCTTTGACCACCCTATAAACAGGCTTGAGACCACTGGAGTCATTTCCTAATCACATCAATGTTCTACTTTATGCCCCCAGAGATTTGCCTCCTATGAGCACGTCAAACAGATGAAACCATTCAGCGTAGACTTTCTGGGAGCGGTCCCTCAGCTTAGCCTAATGCTGCCGAAGCCTCCTGTGCTGTGTGGCCTGTATCAGTGCTTCCCTCCCAATGCCGAATAGTATTCTGTTATCTAGATAGAATGGCATTCATCAGTCCATTTTGTGGACTTTGGGTGGATTTCACATTTGACTTTGATGTCTAATGCTGACAGGAACATTTATCTGTGTGTGCATGTGCATCTCAGGGTACATACCTAAAGAATGGAATTGCTGGGTCATTGGTAATTTTCTGTGTGAAGGTCCATGGGACTGCTACACTATTTTACACTGCCACAGCAACAACAACACAAAAAAGAAGTTTTCTATTTTTCACAGCATCAATCAAACCCTTTATTATCTATTATTTTTTATTGTAGCCAGGCTAGTGGATGTGAATGGTGTCTGACGTGGCCTGTATGTGCATGTCCCTAATAACTAATGAGGTGCAGCATCCTTCCAAGTGTCTCTTGGCTCCATGTTTATATTCTTTGGAATAATGTATGTTCAAACTCTTTGCTTATTTGGCAAGTTAAATAGTCCATCCTCTTGAATCGCACATGGGCACTTCCATGCAACATTGGGCATAACTTTGAATTTGAATTAGATTGATTGACAAGATTATTTCTTCAGTTACCATTTTTTTCGTTTGAGTGTGACTCTACCTGTATTACCTGCTTTTTTTTCTATTAGATTTTAGATGCGACATGGTCAAATTTTATTATCACATCTTGATTAGAACAACTGAGTGAAATACCATTCACCAACTCTGAAGTTGTTAGAAACAGATAGAAAGCCAATAAGAAATTTTATTTAAATGCTGGGCTTATAGACACTGGCTCCAAAGATTGCAGGCAAATGGAGTACAAAAGAAAACAATAAGATTTAAATATTATATTTTCCATGTCAACTTTCTATCAACTATATTGTAGTCCAGTTCTTCAAAATAATTAGAATATTAGCATTCTAAATATATCCAATACTTTGAAAATACATTTTTTAATATTTCTATTTTAGAAACACACATCTTGAACAGGCATATTATTTGCTAAATATATGACAACACTCTCATTGAGAAAGTCTTAACTGAAGTGGTAAATAGTTAAATTTTTCAATATAAAACAAGTGCTCTGGATCGCTGATATGTCATGGTAATGAATAATACAATAGCATCCCCTCCACAAAAAATTAAATTTGTTAGTATTGCTCTGCATGATCAACTTTCTAAAAACTACAGATGGCTGATGTGTATTGAAAGATTTTGTATATCAGGGATTTCAATAGCTATCTCACAGCTGTAGTGTGAGGTCAATACCATTATTAATACAGTAATTTACAGATGTAAGTAGTGCTATTAAATATTGGAGACAGAATTCAAACCCAGAAGGGGCATCCTCGGAGCCTGCCCGCTCGATGTCATGCTATTCCGCCTCCTACAGATCACGTGTTTCTTGGAGAATTAGACAGTGCTATCTGTTAATTTCCTTTTTTACACTGTTTTGCTCTGGACATGTACTTTTAAGAAGGATGAAAAAAATCTCAACTTGAGGCTGTGTCATATTTGGTGAATCTTTTTGTTTTCTATTTTTTTTATAGACCGACTTAATAACACAGCTCCTTCTGCACATATCAAATGGAGTACATGACAATTAGCTTGTGTTGGATAAAACAACATAGTGACACAAAATGAAGACAGCATAGGTGTTCTTCATGGAGCTCACAGCTAAGCCAAAGAAACACACAGTGTCAATGCATAGTCTCCACAAACCGATGAGAATAAATGACAGAATTTTAAATTGAGTTCTGTGAAAACTTGGAAAATTAGAGATTATCTAGATAATGTTGAGTTGTGATGGACCAACAAAGCCGACAGAGGAGGCCTCCAGGAGCTGGACCTAGAGCATGCTCAGTCACGTCTCTCCAGTTGAGACTTGCTTGAGGCCAAGGCTGAGTAACATTGTCCTAGAGAGGGAGGGAGGAGAGACAGAAGTGGGGTGTGGACTCCCTAAGATTGTGGTAACTCTGACATTTACAAGCTAACATATGCTATTTTTCACAAGTACCAGAAATATGCCAAAAATTGACAAAAACATCCTATTCTGTCACCAAGACCTAAGTAACTTGAATTAAATGAAACAGTCACATTTTATATGAAAAGATTCTAAGATTGGATGATTTGTTTATTTATTTAGTTGTTAGTTAGTCCACTTAGTGTTCCACACCTCCCTCTCTCTTAAGATGGGTGCCTTTGATATCTAAACACCTGCCCTATTTCTTATTAGGAAAGTGACCTTTCTTCCTTTGTAACTAGGGCCCAGTTTAGTGGACGTGTCACCGGGGATAAATCAAGGCAGACAAGAAATGATCAGGTCTTGTCATTAAAAACACTGAGCTAAGGAACCAGTGTGGAGGGTTAACTACTAGGCCCTTGTCTCCAGAGCTGTAGGTATACAAGACCCTGCTGATTGACTGCTGAAATTTATTCTTTGGGAGTATTCTTACGAATAATGGCCAGATTTGAGACATTTCCCAGGGTTAATAGCCTCTTTCTGGATTCAAAGCTTAACTGACCCCAAAGCATAGCATTTTGGGAACAGGTGCATACCAGGTAAAAGGGTTTTGTCAAGCATGGGAAACTACTGAGCTTTTGTGACATCTTGGCTGGTGGCATTCTGTGTGCGACAGTCTCAGTTATTGTACTGACATATTATTCCTCCTGCCCTCCTGCCCTTTTCCTTAAAGCAGAGTTCTGTTTGGATGAGCATTTTAGAAACCTGCTGTTTGGAAATGGCAGGAAAGTCTGCTTATTTCAGACAAAATATTCCACCCTAACACTTGTATTGACAGGCCTGTGGGCAAAGTAAATACCCTTGTTAGTGTCAAGGATAACGAGGATGCTGTTGGGCTGTGACCACGCTGGGCTCAGTCCTCTGGCCTCTGTTGTGCACTCCTGCTTGCAGTGACAGTCTGGGTGAGAGATGGTCAGGGCAGCCTTTGGTTTGCTAAAGACAGGGACATTTGTCCAGGGTGTGGGATCGGACAGTGGCATACTTCCTACCCTGCCTAGCATTATAGATATTCTAAAAGGAAAAAAAAAAAAAAAAGATGTTAGGAAAAATTCCAAGTTTCTCATCTGTGAGTCTATTGATCTCCTTATATTTATGTATACATACAGTCATGTGCTGCACACCTACATTTCTGTCAATGATGGACTGGATACATGACTGTGGTCCTAATTATAATGAAATTGAAAAATTCCTATTGCCTGGTAACATCAGAGTCTCTTACAGTCATAGTGCAAGGCATCGATTGATCCTGGTGGTTGGGTGGAAACAAACACATTGTTCTGCACATTATAGAGAAGTCTGGTGCACACAATCACACACAGCATACAACACTCGCTAACAAACAACCGTGTTACCGGTTTATGTGTTTTCTACACTCTACTTTTAAAAATCACCATCATAGAGTCTCCTCCTTTAACTTATAAAAAGTAATTTTTTTTTTTTGTGAAACCGTGTACCTTGCTAGCCATCAACCCCTCTCACACCTCATGTTTATCTCATATCTGGATTACGCCAAGAGACTACATCAGATGATTAATTTGTACCATCCATGTTTGGGTGATTACACTCTATCACATTTGCACAGTTAAAAACAAATCACCTAATGATGTGTTTATCAGGT
The DNA here is from genome assembly GCF_001458135.2 of Marmota marmota marmota. Classification (NCBI taxonomy): domain Eukaryota; kingdom Metazoa; phylum Chordata; class Mammalia; order Rodentia; family Sciuridae; genus Marmota; species Marmota marmota. Next base: position 51,068,543 of record NW_025999977.1, read on the forward strand.
TGTATCCTCGTAGTTAAGGAGAGTGTGACAACACACACACACACACACACACACAGCCATGAAGTTAGGAAACCGGATCCTATAGTCCTGGCATGAGAAATTCCTAATTTTTGTCAAATCAAATTCCCATTCTAGACGAAGTTTCTTTGATTAATTGCAAAGGCTCTATGCTTCTAATGTCTCTAAGCTTCTAGGGGGTTACATATACTACAACTCATCTTCTACACAATTCCTTCCTGTGGCTTTCAGTCATTTTTCTGTTACCACTGAAAGTCCTTATTCCTTATATCAATATTGAGATTTGTATTTTCCCCATGAATAATTAACTATGCTTTGGATATTCTTTCTACAATAAGAAGCAGAAACTGCTAAAATATCTGAAGTGAGTTTTTAGACATGAGATTAGAGGCAACTTAGACTGTGATCCATGAATGCAGAGTTAGAAATGTGAGCCCTGCAATCACATCTCCTGTCTCCTGGAGAAAGTCTCCAAACTCAACTGCAAAGGTGCGTGAGGCCCACAGAGCCAGGCTGCCTTGGCAAACAGGGGGGGAATTGGAGAGAGATCAGGGGCTAAGAGAGGAGGAGAAGCGGATGAAACAATGGAGAGACATAGATCACAAGTATTGGTAAATATTTACAAAATTTAATGACTAAAAATATAATACATATATTAGTAAATATTGTAATACTATAATTTATTTATTTTATATAACCTTTCATGTATTTATATTATTTATTATATATTTGTATATTAATGCATATAATATGTGTAACAGATAAATTATAACTTATAATTAAAATATGAAAAAATTTCTCTGAACCAGCTAAGAGAAAGTTTAAAAGTAGTCTTTGAAAGGAGACAATTGACTAAAACCAGTTTATTTGTGAACCAGAACAAAATCCAAGTTTATTATTAAAATATGATAAAAATCTAATAAAAATAAATACATGACACACATTATTAGCATCCAATAAAAAAATGTTGGGCATGCAAATAAGCAGGAGAGTGAGTCCCATATCAAGGACAAATGAAATAAACAGAAAAAAATACAAAAAACAATAATAACCAAACAATAGGAATTGATTTGAAATACCAGAGACGGTAAAGGTTCTAGATAAGAACTTTAAAATAGTCATTATGAAGTCACTTCATATGTCTAAGGAAATTCAAGAAAACTAAGTACAATATGAAGGAAAGGAGAATAAAAGTCAAACAAACAGAACTTTGAGATAAAAAAGTGAAATTTTTGAAACGAAATGAAATGTACACTGAATAGGATTAATAAACATTCTATAATGCAGAAGAAAACAGTGGTGGACCAAAGCAGAAACTTCTGATGGAAGCACACACTAGGTTCACAGAATGATTGAAGAGGTGACAACCAGGGTGGGGGACAGTAACAATAAAAACACTGAGATTCTAACTTTGGTGGAAAACATGCACCAACATATTCCAGAAGTTTTGGGAAACACTAGTAGAATAAAGCAAAAAAGTCAAAGCCTTAATGGAAGCCGGAGAATGACAGGGTGATTGCGTACAGAGAAACAGGGTAAATGCCATCACAGAATTCAAGACAGAAATAGAGGCAGCTGGAAGGAAATGGAGAGGTTAAAATGGTGAGGGCTATTGATCGAAACAAAAACTGGTTAAAAATAACAAACGCTGGAAAAAGCCATTGTATACACTCAACTGAAGAAAACACTAGAGTTTCTCTATTTATATCAGTGAAACTAGATTTTAGAACAAAGGGTAATAGATTTCATAATTCTCGAGGGAAAGTTCACCAAAAGGACCTGTTTCCCCTAAGATTGAGAGCAGGACAGAGATGTTCAGTCTCACAATGTCTATCAACATTGCACTGGAGGTTCAAGTCGGCACAATAAAAGAATAATAAAACAATTAAGTGCATGCTGTTTAAACTGAATTAGTTTGCAGATGGCATAGTCACGCTTCTAGAAGATCTGAAGGTGTCTTGTACCAAATAAGTTTAGCAATGTTGCAGGAAACAACATTAACATACAAACATCAGGTGAGTTTTGAGGCATCACAACCACCAATTAGCAATTGGAATTAAAATTAAATTAATATCATTTTATTCATCATCAAAATAAAATTTATAATACTCTAATGTAAAAAGTAAGTCCCAATCAGAGGTCAACTCTTGTAGAAAATAGCTATAAAATTTAGGCACTATACAAAGGATAATTACATGAAGTCATTCCGAGTGCACAGAGCAATGGGGTGTTTGAGGGGAGTGGCATGAAGTATTTTGCCAATGACAGACTTAGGCCTGGGATAGGTGCAAGTCATGTGCCCTGCCCAGTGGCGGTGAGGGCATCAGTGTAAAAAATCACAATCTTTCTGATACAGAGAATCAGAAATCTAAAGCCAGGAAACCATCAGTAGAGTTGGGGGGAAATCTTGAAAAAAGAGAAGCCATGAAAAGATTCCCCAATTCCATCTATTGACATTTCTAACAGGTCTCTGAATCCTGTGTTTGCAGAATAGGCTTAATGCAGCTTTGCAGAAGAACACATATCTCACCTACAGTAAAAAGTGCTACCTAAGGCCTGAGCGTGACATTTTAATCTAGCAAGAAAAGTACCTGTTAAAAAAGGAAACAATGCTCCTCAGAGAAAAAAAAAATAACATGATCAAAAGTATCTATGACATAACTTGTCAAGCGTATGATCCAAAATGATCCAACATGCAAAGTGTACAGACAGTGAAACTGATTCTCCAGAGGAGTTAAACCAACTGAGTCTGACCCTGAGATGAACCAGATGTGGAAATACCAGAAAATAATTTAAAAATGGCTCTTGAAATTATTGTATTTTTTTAAAAAATATTTATTTTAATTAGTAATATGTGTCAGTAGAATGCACTTTGATACATCATATATAATGGAGTATAATTTCTCATTCTTCTAGTTGTACATGATATAGAATTCCACTAGCGGTAAAGTCATATATGCACACAGGGTAATAATATCTCATTCATTCCTTTATCCTCCCTAGCCCTATATCCCCTCCCTTCCCTTCTCTTTCCTCTACCTAATGTAAACTCTGTTCTTCCCTAATCCCCTCCCCACTCAATGTGAATTAGCATCCGCATATCAGAGAAAACATTTGTCTTTTGATTTTTTTTTTGGTGGGGGGGCGACTGGGGATTGAACTCAGGGGCACTCAACCACTGAGCCACATCTCCAGCCCTCTTTTGTATTTTATTTAGAGGCTAGTCTCACTGAGTTGCTTAGTGCCTTGCCATTGCCAAGGCTGGCTTTGAACCTCAGCCTACTGAGCTGCTGGGATTACAGGCATGCTCCACTGCCTGTTGTTGGTTTTTTTTTTTTTTTTTTTTTTTTTTGAGATTGGCTTATTTCTCTTAGCATGATACTCTCCAGCTCCATCCACTTACTGGCAAATGCCATAATGTCATTCTTCTTTAAGGCTAAGTAATATTCCATCATACATCTCCATTAATCTGTTGAAGGGCACCTAGGTTCCATAGTTTAGGTATTATGAATTGAGATGCTCTAAACATTCTTAAAATTATTCTTAATGAGGGAATACAAAATTGCTTTTAATGAAATACAAGCAAAAAATCAATAGATAAATAGAGAAGAAAAAGGGACAAAATAAAAATTCTTCATTTTGGAAATAGAATATACTAACTTAAAAAGATAGTATGAAATTTTCACTTGATTGGATGTGATAGAGTAGAATAAGTGAACTTGATGATAAATCATTAAGAGATTATTCAAGACAAAAAATATAAAGGAAAAAAGACTGAAAAAATAAAGAATACAGGCTCAATCATCTACTATATGATATCAAATATACTATTAATAATCATATAATTGAAATTCCAGAATTAGCCATCCTCAGGGAAGAGAAAAATAAATATCCTTGCACAAAGTAAAAGTAAAAAAACACATCGCTAGTGAACATGCATCATTAAAGATTAAAAAGAGATTCTTTAGCTTGAAATGTTAGCATATCAGATAAAAATTTCAGTCCCATAGCAAAGAATAACAAACTGCATTCTATTGTGAAATAAATAAATAAATAGATTAATTAATTAATTAAATGGAATGGAAAAACATCTAGAAGAGTCACAACATTCTTTAAAAAATGAGAAATAGTTTTAAGGACGCATATCACTGACTTTAAAATACATCCTTAAAGTTATAATTCAAAGGCTTAAATGTAAGTTCTGAAGTTATACAATTTTCTAGAAGAAAGTCTGCATATTGTGTTCAGCAATGTTTCAGTAGATAGGACGCAAAAAAAGCAAAAACTATAAAACAAACAATTTTAATTAGAATTACTGACTTCATCAAAACAATTTCAAATTATCTTTAAAAATTCATACTAAGAAAAAAAGGCAAAATGTAGACAAGGATAAAATATTTAGCTTATGTTCAGACTACTTCAGGGACTCTTACAACTCTACATAAAAAATAAATAATGCAAAACAGAGAGGATAAAAAGATTTGAACATAAATTTTAACAAATAAGGAATGTGAATGAATATATACATATAAAATATATGTTCAATAACTTTGATAATTAAATACAAATTGAATTCAAATGGAAAATATGTATGTACCCTCACAAATCACCAAAATTATAAAGACTACCAATATCACATATTAGAAATCATGTATAGCTACTGAAATTTTCATGCAAACATTGTACCATCCCTTTGAAAAAAAAGTTACACTATTTTGGCATGTTAGCATATTATTACTATATGTCCAGAAATATAACTCCTGTGTATATACCTGGAGGTCCTGAAGATCTACATTCTTAAATAGATATGTACTTGAATTTACTTACATAGCAACATTTTTGCCAAAAAGCTCAAAACTTGAAGAAATTGAATGTCTCTTGAGTGATGAATGTAGAAACAAACTGTGATGTTTCTAACTATGTAAACACAACTCAGCAACGAAAATGAACTGAATTGAAGTGTTGGGGAAATGTATCTTGGTAGGGATGTTTGAATCAAATCCTGAAAACTCACTCGAGCATGAGTTGACTAATGTCTAGAAATCCCATTCCACAATACAGTGACTGAGGCAGGAACCGCAAGAGGATGGAGTGAGAAGGAGAAGTAGAGTGAGAATTAGACTCTGAGGCTTATGTCACGTTTTGGAGATAAGGAGTGTTTTCTTATACGTTCATTATGGGATAGAAGTAAAAGTCCAATGGATAAAGACTTAAAGTTGGGCTGAGCACAAAAAAAGAAGTTGGTGTCACCAGGAAGGCTTAGGAATGAAGACACTCTGGGTGGAGCAGATCAAGAGTCCTAATTCAGACATGTTACCCGTGACACACCTTTCAAACAAATAGGCAGCGTGAGAAATCAACTAGAGAAAAAGTAAAGTCAAGGCTTAAGATATAATTTGAGTGTCATAAGTACTAAGACGGGATTTTAAAATCTTGATTAACTGACCTAGACAGAATAATCTGGAAAGAAAAGGAGAAAAGAATGGAAAGGAAAGTTGTAAATAAATAAATAAATAAATAAATAAAAGAAAATTAACTTCTCTTCTTCATTCTGGGCGCTCCACACTCCCCAGAGGAAAGACTGGATGGACTCACTTGAAAAGCTTGTACAGACTCAGAGAGGCCAATGGCAGAGCTGAGCAGCTGCAAAGGCCTGATCTTCCCCCCATTATTGCAATCATGCCAGAAAGATTTCAGACATGAATCTCAGATTAACAGGCATGAGAAATGTGAAGGCACAGGAAAGGAGAAAAGGAGACATTCTCACAGGAGAGAGTAGGTGCTCTCTGAGAGGACAGGGAACGCTTACTGCTCCTGCCCTCCAGTTTTATTGGGGGTCCCAGCAAAGTTTCCAGGGTCCCACCTAAGTCCACCTTCTGACTTGATTGACAGCCCAGGAATGGCATGGATTGCCTCTAAGAGAGCAACTGTGATGCTCAACAAGTGGAAATGTTAAGAAAATTGAGTTCCCTTATTTTTGCCTCAATATCCTCTGCCCTTAATCAGTGTGTCATCCTTGGAATTGTCCTCAGCAACCTTTCTTTGTGAGGGTCTTGATGGTTTGGTTACCAGGGAGAGTGGAGGTTGTGATAGTTTGGGTGATTGGGGAGGCTCTAGGCCACTTGCTAGGGTGTGATGTGATTTTTGAAACAATAGCTTTTCCGTGGAGGTTCTGCCTTGCCAGGCCCCCTAGTCCAGGTACGTGCCGGTCAGATAAGGTTCCCTGTAATTGATCTTCTGTTTTCTTGTCTCAGCTCAACCATTCATGACCAACCAGCTAATACCTAATAAAGCAATGATGTTATCACACAAGCCTGGAAAAGCAAAGAAAAAGAAACCAAGGAGGAATTGGTCTTCAGTGTGAATACAAGGACTTCTAATGAGGACCGGAGAGCTACCATTAGGTCTGGCAAACTGGAAGTAGGCAGGAAGTGACCCTATTGGCAAACATTTCTGTGCAAGAAGGAAACCTGATTGCAGGCATTGAAAGAATGGGAGAAGGGGCAAGAGATAATAGCTGTAGACAATGCCTTCTTAAAAAAATGAAAAGATGTAAAGTTCAGGAGGAATTACTCCTCCTGTCTGACAAGAGGGACACATTGGGCAGTCTATTTCTTCTCATCCACAGCACATCCCATTGATCATTGACTTGCTCTGCTCAGAGAAGCCTGTCCCCTGCTCTAGACACTCAGTGGGCTCTCAAGACCCCCAGGTCTGGCCTGATGGTCTTCTGAGTGCAATGCTGTGAGCTCCTTGAAGAGGACCTAAGATGCTACCCAAGGCCTAGCACCTCAGCAGATTTTAGGCACCACGGTTATGTTGGGAAGGACCTTCCATACTAGTGTGCTGCCACGCGAACCCTGTAGTTTGGAAATCATTTCAGGTTATGATGTAATGCAGAGAGAAGTTTTATATTTCCATAAACTCAATGCTGCAGAGAAGCTGTTGTGCTAAATAGGTTCAATTGAACCAAAAGCCAATTTCTAGAGTCTTAATATTGAGTCCTTGTTGTTTGCAGACTCTATGCCCTAGATAAACACTACAAAGTCTGTTGACATGACCACTGCTCTGACATGCAGTAGCCCAAGCCAAATACTGAAGCTGCCCCAGCGTTCCTTTCTCTCTCCATCTGACCTTTTTTTAAAAATTTATTTATTTTTTCTTTTTTTGGTACCAAGGATTGAACTCAGGAGCAGTCAGCTACTGAGCTACACCCCCATTTTGTATTTTACTTAGAGACAGGGTCTCACTGAGTGCCTTAGCATCTTGCTTTTCCTGAAGATGGCTTTGAACTCATGATCCTCCTGCCTCAGCCTCCTGAGCTGCTGGGATTACAGATGTGAATCACTGGGCCAGGCGACCATCCAACTTTTTGATTCTACTGATCTACTGACCTTTCCCTCATTACTAACGGGCACTGTAAAAGTTCACCCCTGTGCAATTTGCCAGCCAGCATCTCCTTGCTGTGTCTAATCAATCTAAACGACATCCCTGTATGTGGAGCAGCACGGACAGCTGTGACGTCCTATTTCAGGAAGAACCAAGAGGAAGGCTTGTGGAATGTACCACCCAAACATGCCCTTCCTCGCAGAGCTGTAGACCCTAGGACCAGGGAGGTGATGCCTTAGGTAGTGTCCAGGGCTCTACTATATGATCTTGTTTCTCTCTCCTAAATTCCAGGCTGGAAAGGGAACATTCTCTAATAGATGAGAGAACTGGCTCTTAGGTTCTGTAAGACTGAAGTTAAGAAGCTACTTAGGTGGCAGTAAAAGAATTAAATCCATGTCTGGTTATACACTGCTCATTTTCCACTATTGCCATACAGCTTTTGAGAAAAATATTACCAGAATGTTATTTACATAGGTATCTTACTAAATTGTTCTTTTTTGTCTGAGCCTTGGTATCTGCTGTTGTTTCTCTCACTTGTACACATCCCTCAAGACTCAATTTGGGCGTATCTCCTCTCTAAGACCTTTTCTGACATCCACCCTTAGGCTACAACCTGTCTGTATTCTGGTAACAGCTTATCCTATTTTTAACACCAAGTGTTGTGTTTATAACTTGTCTCTTTCTTCCATATAGCGTAATGGCATGTGTTTATGAATGAGTGGATGCATCTTTAAAAACCTCAGAATAAAACACACACACTGATTTTGGGTCTCTGTATATATAGGCAAAGATGTGTCATGCTAAGTGGGCTTAGAAAGCTATTTTCCCTCTATTCCTGAACCAGCATAGCAGCTGCCCTCTAACAGGGGTCTACCTTTGCTCTGTGCTGGACCAGCAGGAATGGAACGCCTCCTTTGCCTTCCACTTGCAGTCTCTCCTTTGTACAGGTCATTTCTGTCTGTTTGGTCCCATTTTTACCTCTCTGGTAGCAACAGGCATTTTCTGGTTTTTTAAAAATAAATGCTGTCAATTTTCTCAGATGCTATTTATTTGCTTCTTTTCTCAAGACTTCTGTTCTTCATTAACGACTCTTTTCTTCTGCTATGTGAAGTTCCAAACAGCTTCTTTATATCTGCCACTTTGCCCTTTTAAAGAAACATCTTGGCCCTACCATTTGCTCAAAGTATCAGCTCATCTTTAACCTTCTTTCTCCAGTTCTCTGAGTGCCTATCTCTCAACGGGAGCTATAATTGATTTCGGTCTGGTCTGGCTTTGAGGGAGCTGGGTCATTCCAGGCTAGAAAACAATTGCCTTGAGGTTTAGAACTAGTCACCATTTTCAGTTTACCCAAGGCAAAAGAGAGCTTTTGCAGTTAAAGTTAAAATCTGAGTTCCTCTCTTAGCAACCACATGCACCTATTTTAAATGTTTTAGAGAGAGATTTTTATTCAGTTGTTAACATTTAGGATCTTCCCCTTTACCCTTGAAATGTAGTCATGCAGGTCTTTTGCTGATTCTCCCTATCCTGACTTCATAATGAAGTCAATTTCTTGGACTCAATAATAAGCAGAGTTCAGGATTAACATGAATATGAACAGGAAGACTTCTGGGGGAAGAACATGCTACATTCTCCCATGTGGACAAGGATCCATAGGCACACGCAGGTTGTCTTTAACAGATGCTGTCTTTAACAGCTGCTTGGTGCTTAGAAGAGACAAGAAAGTGGGTCAGGGTGGGTAGCTTCAGGAGATGATGTCTATGTATATCAAGGTTGCAAAGAGCTGGTTACAGAGAACGGACTCTAAGAAAGAAAACGTAAATATGACTACAAGAGTCGATCTACTTGTTACAAAGGGCTGAGGGATTCTTTAGGGATCCAGTGTCTGTGCTTGCTGAATTGTCCATACCCTTCTGTGGATCTTTTCTTGTGTTTCTTTCTTTCTTTTTTTTTTCATTCCCTCTCTCTCTGCTTCCCTTTCTTCCCTCCTTCCTTACTTATTTGAAATGTCCCTTTGACACTATGGCTCTGAGGGCTGCGTATACGTGAAAGACTTCAACTCCTTGTTGTCCCTCCTGAGATCAAGGATCAGTATGTCCAACCACCTACTTGAAGTTATTCTGACCTTCATGTTATGGGATGATTTGAAAGTCGTCTGGCTGACCCCATTCTGCTCATGCATCTCACCCTGCAGGGGGCGTTGGTCCCCCTTCCTGTAAGAGCCCACTCCTCGAATAGAAGCTGACACCCCCACCCACTTGCACCCTGGCCACAATGTCATTAAACTATGGAGCCTTGCTAGCCTACTTCCTGAGTAGGTACAAGACATGCAAATTTCTGAGAATGTACTTATGATTCTACTTGCCTCTCCCCACCCCACCCCGATCTTGTGGTTTTTCTATTTAAATGGCCCCTCACCTACATTCAGTGTCTTGGGCTGAAAAACTGTCTGCTTTCTGCTCCCTTGGCCCTGGCCAGAATAAATCTTTTGTCTTTTCTTCAAAAAGACCCAGAGTTTTATTTGGGGTTTTGGAATAATGCCTTAACATTCAGAAAAGCACAATTTTTCCTTTATCATGATGGACATGAGAAGAAAAGGGATTTCTGAATAACCCAGAGTTCAACCATTTTGGTATACATTTTGGCTTTGGTGGGAGAACTGTAAATGAGCCTTGTGGAGAAGCAAGTCTACTTTTGCTTGAATTTAGTATCTTGTCCTCTTTCTAACACAAGAGAATTCAAAATTAAAGGATGAATATGTTCAGAATATGCCCCATATTCAGTCTACAAATATTAGGGACAAAGGACAGTACTGATTTCTCCCAGTTCATCAAACAATTCTTTTCTTCCTCAACTGCTATCCTAGACATTGTTACAAGGAGAGAAAGAGAAACTGGAGTGGTCAACTTTTTACAGATTTAGACTTCTGCTCAACTATATTTCTATTAAAAACAACACAAAACTATTTATCTCATTCTAATTTCTCAAGCACCCAAACAATATTTAGCATAGACAATATGAGCAATCTAGACAGTCTTCCTTCCAAAACTTGAAACTCCTTCTATAATTTTTTTCCATTGGTTCTAACCAGTAAACCAATCTTTAGCTTAGTGCTACTGTTTGTAGGGGCTCTCCTATCAAGTGTTTCTCTTGCACCACTCAGCAATGCGTGCAATCATGTAATTCCTGCTGTCTTCATTATTTATGGTCCCCTAACGTAATAAACTCATTTTTTTCCCATTTTTATTTTAGTTGTTCTTCCTTGAACATGTTTATTTTAATTAAATAATAAATGAATATGCTATAGTCATATATGCTATAGTCATATATCCTCCACCTAGGCATTGTATTGACAGACAAAAAGTCTTTGGGTCATTTGACTTAAAAATACATATTCACATGTGCACATAATTTGATCAGTGCCATTCTTCAGTACCTATAACCTCTTCTTCAGTCCTCAGCTTTCCCAGCTTTCTCTGAGTCATTCAAAATGTCTATCTAGTCATGCAACTTCATGCTTAAAATATTACAAGGAATTCCCTTTCTTAAAGATAAAGTATTGAGGTAGTTTGACCCATAAGGCTCTTTCTGAACCACGTTTTTTTTTTTGCCCATAAATAATCCTTCACATATTTGTAGTATGTGCAATACTATTCAAATGGACATCCCCATGGTTTTATCTGTTATATGTCTTTTTAAAGTTATTCTCCTTTTAAAATATTCATGTCTAGTGTCTCGGTTTTCCTTTTCTATTCGTACCTTCTAGAAGTACAACCTCATTCCGATTGCTCTTCTGGATTCTAGCGTTTTGCATTTTGGTCTGTTGTATATTTCCATGATAAGTACAGAAGCTCAGAAATATAAAAATAATTCAATAATTTCAGCTTCTCTTTGTCTCTGAAGGTAATTAGAGAGCTAAATTTAGTAAGGGAACACTATTGATCCTTGAGAAATTAGAATTTTGCTGAGGACTTGATGTTTCTAAGACTATGGCAACATGTCCTGAACCCACACTATCTTCAGACTGCTCATATTCCCCTACACGAAGTGCCCTAGGAATGAGGAACATGATTGTAATTTAGAAAAAAAGTTTAGATAAGGAACTTTTTCCTCTGACATTCTTTAATGACATGGAAAGCTCAGTTACCTTCCACTTCACAAGGTTGGCACGTGTCCTGTCCCCACCTGCAGAACAATTCTTTCTCCTCCTGTCTACTTTAGATCTTAGTTCAATTGTCACTGTCTCAGAATGATATTCTCTTTTTTAATTTTGATTTTTATTTTTAGTTGTAGATGGACACAATATATTTATTTTATTTATTTATTTGTATGCAGTGCTGAGGATCAAACCCAGAGACCCGCACATGCTAGACAAGTGCTCTACCTCTGAGCTACAACCTCAGCCCTCCACGATCTCTTGAATGAGTAAATTATGTACTTCAATAAAATGGTAAAATTCTTAAACCTCCTTGATATCAATTAATAAGTAATTAAACGTGTATCTGTTATTGCTATGAGTAATATCTGCTCTTCCCACTCAAATACTATCTTGAGGTAGCAATGAAACACTTTCTGTTTTGCTAATCAATATATCTCTAGTTCATAATTCAATACCTAAGGAATACAAAATGGTGCATAGCCATTAGATGAATGAATGAATAAATGATTTTACCACTCTGGCCTCATCCTTCTCATCCCATCCTTTTATGGAACAGATTGCATCTTATAAATCATTGCTATTATGGTGCAGCATGCACCAAGTCCTCTTCTGGAGTTCCTAACCCTCTTCCTATGCTGTCTTACCACATTCTCATTCCAGTCAGAATGGTAGCTATTATGCATTCAAACAACAATAAGTGTTGGAGAGGATGTGGGGGGAAAGGCACACTCATACACTGCTAGTGGAACTGCAAACTGGTGCAGCCAATATAGAAAGCAGAATGGAGATTTCTTGGAAAATTGGGAGTGGAACCACCATTTGACTCAGCTATCCCTCTCCTCAGTCTATACCCAAAGGACTTAAAAACAGCATACTACAGGGACACAGCCACATCAATGTTTATAGCAGCACAATTTACAACAGCTAAACTATGGAACCAACCTAGATGTCCTTCAATAAATGAATGGTTAAAAAAAATGTAGTATATATACACAATGGAATATTACTCAGCAATAAATGAGAATAAAATCATGGCGATTGCAGGAAAAATGGATGGTGTTAGAGAAGATAATGCTAAGTGAAGTTAGCCAATCCCCAAAAAACAAATGCTGAATGTTTTCTTTGATACAAAGAGGCTGATTCATAGTGGGATAGGGAGGAGGAGCATGGGAGGAATAGACAGGGCACAGGGGCAGGAGGGAAATGGAGGGTGAATGGGGTTATTAATATGGTGGAATGTGATAGACATTATTATCCAAAGTACACGTATGAAGACATGTGAATATACTTTGTATACAAACAGAGATATGAAAAATTGTGCTGTATATGTGTAATAAGGATTGAAATGCATTCGTCTGTCACATATTAATTAAAAATATTTAAAAAATAAAATGCATCCTTTTCAACCTCATTTCAGAGTCATTTAAATAGATAAGTCCTGGCAATCTACATTTTATACTCAAAAAGTGCTTCTTTTGCACATTAAACTGAATAACACTCTGTGTATGAGCTACAATGCAATACAGTTTCCATTTTCAACAAGCCTCTATAATGTAGAAAAGCAGTGCTCACTTTAAAAGATAAGCAATGGCTGCTAAAGGTCAATGAGTGACAAAGAGATGACACATCCCATAGGTAAATTTAGAGAATGGGTCTTAGATCATGGTCCATATTTGAAGGAAAACTAGTAATGTAGGGGACTTGTGCTGAATATTGAGATAATGTAAGGATAAATTCAGGAGTTGAGTACAGATCTAAGATAGGCAAGCAATGCAAGAAAGCACCTGAGAAATTGCAGAGCAATGACATTTCACTTAGTATTCATCAGGACAGCTAGGAGGCTCATTCTGTTGGGTTAGAGGCCTGTGTCATGAAACCATGTACAAGGGCTTTAAATAAGGCTATTGACAGCAGATTATAGTAAAAAACAACTGTAATAGTACATAATGGTAATAATGGGAACATGAAGAGGAAGGTGGAGACCTGCCATCATCATTGCTACCATTACCACTGCAAAAAACATCAGTAACACCCACTGTGCTTTCTCCATTACTAATACATCGTACATGTATTAGGTTCACTTTCTATAACCAATGTAGGAGGTACATGACAAATAATTAACCCAGAAGTAAATTAAGATTAAGATAATATAAATGAAATATGCAAATATAGCTAATAAGTGTCACAAACCAAACTTGAGTCAACATCTGCCCCAAATCCCATATTCTTTGCCATTAACAATTAAACATTGTTGTCTATGTCTGCAAACACAACATCATTTAATTGCTGTTGATAATAATCTATAAATATTACAAAAACTTTCTTTTGGAATAAATGTGTCAAAAATACCCAACAGATAGATCAAAGCTTTAGGAGTATTAGAATCCATGTAAGACTTCTTGCACATAAGATCTATTTTACTTCTGAAGAAATAAACTATTCAGTGTAACAAGGAGAATACTTCTTTCGATCTCAGTAAAGATCATATAAAAAAGATGGTAAGACAGCTCTGTGGGACATAAGCTTGAATGGGAAGAGATAGTTTGTTGGCAACAAATCTACAATGTTGTTAATAGCAGGGATTTACAATGCTTTCTATTTCTGGGAAGAAAGTGATGGCAAGCCAATTTGGTTTCAGTGTGTTTTATCAGATGAGGGATCAAGGAAATTAAGCACCAGTCAAGAGTCACATCTGCTTTTCAAACTCATACATCTCTGATCTAGTGTCCTAGGTGATCCTTCCAGGGATGACACAAACAGGTCTACCTCCATTAATCCATTATCCATTTATCTAAAAGCCCATGTGTGGAAGGGTGAGAAGCTTCCATCTCTGTACAAGGAACAACGTAATGGTAGAAATTAAGGAAGAAAAAGCTTGGAGAAGATGAGATAAAAAGGTCAGTTAACAAATAAAAATAAAACAAATTATTCAAGCTTTTCACTGAAATTGTTAGTTCTGGCCAAAATCAAGAACTCATTTTATGTACCTGCCCTTGGTTTTTCTAATCGGGGCACTTACTGAAATTGTCATCTATGTCTTGAGTGTTTGCCATTACCACCCACTACTAACCCTGCCCAATCTCCACTACCACATTTACATCCATAATTCAATTTTCTTTCCAAAATGCATATATGAAAATTCTGACCCCCCACCCCAAAAGATGGTATTCAGGGGTGGAAAGTGCTGAGGTCAGGAGGGCTCCACCCTCAGGAATGGGATTAAAGTCCTTAAAAGAGACCTCTGAGACCTTCACCCCTTTGACCATGTTAGAACACAGTGGGAAAATGATCCTCATGGGCCAGGAAGATGGCCCTCGTCAGACACTGAATCTGCCGTGCCTCATCCTTGGACTTCCCAACCTCCAGAACTATGTGGCTCAAACTTCTGTTGTTTGTAAACTAGTCCGTTTGTGGCATCTTTTGCAGCAACCCAAATGAACTAAGACATCTCTCTTCAAAGAATTTTCCCCATCATTTTCTAAACCTTCTTCCCTAAAATAAACAAATTTGTCCTCCATAGTAGTGACCTAACCCTGCTGTAACAATTTACCAACCAATTGGCTTTATAGCATGTAGATGCATTAACATCCAGTCCTGCAGGTGAGAAGTCTGACAGCTCTCACTTGGTAAAATCCAGGGTAGGCAGCACTATGTGAGGTGAAGGAAGTATCCCTGCCTGTCTTGCCTTTTTCTGATGAACGCATGGTGGCAGAATTCATGTACTTGTACATTCCTTTGATTCTTCATTTTCCTTCAAATATCAAGAAAATTGCTGTGCATTTAAAGTCTTAATGTGGGTCAGGACCACTGTATAATCCAGTCCAACTTCTTCATCTTAAAATCTATAATCTTAATCACATCTGTAAAGTCCTCATGCCAAGTAGGGCAACCTATGAACAGGTTGGAGGGATCAGAGCCTGTATATCCTGGGGACACGCTCATCCTCCTCTGCCTTCAGTTTCCACATAGCATTTCATCTGAACAATTCTGGTTGCACTTAAGTCCCATTTTGTGATTTTTATATTTGTAGATATGAGAGACAGTTGCATAATTCTCCTTTCATGTATGACACTGGAAACTTTACGAGTATGATGCATATGCAGTTTGTTTATCTGCCTCCCAGCATCGCATGTCAGCATACATCCAACAGAATATCTAATAAATAGTAAGTCTCAATCCACATTTACTGAAAGATTAAAAATACATAAAATCTTTTATAACCCAAGAAATAGAAATATCCAACCTTCCCTAAGGCCATGTTTTCCAAACAAAAATATTAAAAGATATGTTTTGACAAATATCAGTGTCTCTAAATTCTTGAGTCCAAACAAACTTTTGCCCTTTAAGTTGTTCTTAGGCATAGCAATGAAAAGCTGATTAACACAGGAAAGATACAATGTGAAGAACAGAGAGAATAGAACATATGTCAGAGCCTAAGGAGCATATCAGATAAATTAATACTACTTAAATTTATGTAATATGAAGGAAAATGTATTTGATAAAATTGTGGCTTAAAATTTCTCAAATTTCTGAAATGTATGTATAAATAAAAATAACATTATTATTTTAAGTTATTAAAATAAGCTAAGTAAAAGACCTAGTCGAAACATGACATAGTCAACTGTTGAAACCTAAAAATAAAAAGATACAAAAATACACAAAAAAATATTTAAAGCTACAGGAGACAAATTAACATATATACAAAGGAATAATATTTAAGTGATACATTTTCCTGAGAAACTATGGAGGTGAAAAGAAAGAATTTTTTTTAAAAAGCACAAAAGAAATTAAGAACAAACATTCTAAACATCCTAATAAAATATGCTTCAATTTATGAAGCATATTTTATTATGCTTCATAAATTGAGTTGAAATAAAAAAAATTCAGATTAAACACAAATTTAGAGAATTCATATACCTACAATACAAAGAAATGTTGGGGCAAATTCTCAGGATGAAGGACAATGATGTCACAGGGGAACTTTGACCCTTATAGGTATGGACATGCACAAATGATGAAATGTTAAAAATGCACACCGTTATTGAATGCAAAGTTTTGACATTGTCTTATTGGTTTTGTGACACGCAGATGTTATCCTCGTGGCATTTATGGTGTTTATGAGGTAGGGTTGGTAAAACTGAGTTGTAGAGGTTTGCAGCCTGGGGCCTGTGTTTATATGAAGTGCAAGCGAAGAATGGATCATCCATTCTAAAGATGGGAGCAGGAGGAGGAGAGGATGATGTGACAGGGACCTTGTGTGCCCTGAAAATCCTGAACTATTTAATCTTTGGCCACTGACAGAAAAAGTTTACTAACTCCTGGAGTAAAGAATGAGACAGCATGAATCTATATAGTTGAAATATGTGTATAATTTACAAAGAGTGGTACGATTTTTTTGATAATCTGTAGAAAATTAAGGATGCATATTGTAACCTTCAACACAAACGAGAATATCCAGAAGCATATTTAAGAAATCAAAAGAGAAAGCAAATTGGTATTTTAAAAAATTAAAGATCCCCAGAAAGCATAAGGGGAGCAATAAGAAACAAAATACAGAGAAAATGAGATAAAATGGTAAATATTTTGATAATTAAAATAAACATTAAGAGGGCTGAGGTTGTGGCTCAGAGGTAGAGCCCTTGCCTAGCATGAGCGAGGACCTGGGTTCAATCCTCAGCACCACATGAAAATAAATAAATAAAATGAAGACATTGTGTCCAACTACAACTAAAATATAAATATTAAAAAAATTAAGAGAATAAATACACCAATAAAGAGGACAAGATTGTCAGAATTTCCTTAAGAAGCAAGTCTTAATCCAGGCCCAATAGTGCACACCTGTAATCCCAGTGATTTAGGAGACCGTGGCAGGAAGATCGAAAGTTTGAAGCCCCATTCAGCAACCTTAGCAAGGCCCTTAGCAAATTGATGAGCCCCCATTAGAAAACAAACAACAAAAACGAAGTCAAAACTACATAGTGTTTGTAAGAGACATTTTCACATTTTAATTTGTAGATGATTAATATTTTAATTCAGAAAATGAATGAACAAGTAGGAAATAACTAACAAAGATAAATTTGAAGAATATACTAGCATTCACCTTGATGTAATTAATATTTACAAAGGTCTAAATCAGTAATTATGTTGATCAAGTATATTATATATCCACCAGAATAGAATATGTTCTGGAAAAGCACAAGTCAATAAAATTTGCTTAAACTTTCTCGTTTCTTTTGTAGTAACATCACTTAAGTTCTATGCTCTCAACCAATACAATACTGTCAAACATAGGCACAAGGTGTATAGCAGATTTCTAGTGTGTATTTATATTATCTGCCTGAAATGAAACATCCCTTGAAGAGAAATTCCCCATTTTCTGTAACTCTAGCTCTTGGAAACCACAATTTGATTCTGTTTCATGAGCATAACTAGTAGATACCTCATATAAGTGGAATCATGAGGGATGTGTCCTTCTGTGGCCAGTTTACCTCACATATAGCATAATGTCCTTCAGTTTCATTCATATTGTCATATATGGAAGGATTTCCCTTATTTTTAAGGCTGTGTGTGTGTGTGTGTGTGTGTGTGGAGACTATTGTCACTATATCTACACCACTTTTTCTTTATCCTTTCAATGTCCACTGACATCTTTTCAAGGTATTTTCATACACTGGCTGTTGTAAACAATGTGGAAATGAACATGGGGAGCAGTTATGTCTTGGATTTCCTGATTTGAGATCTTTGACTATGCACCCAGAAACAAAATACTATGCTGTACAGTAGTTTTATTTCTGATGTCTGGAGGAACTTTCATTCTGTTTTCCATAGGGACTGCATGATTTTATAATCTCACCAACAATGTACAAAGGTTCCAATTTCTCTACATACTAATTTTTTCATGTGCTCTTGAGAAACAACTAAGTTATTTCCCCAATTTAAATCAAGCTGTTTTTTAAAGTTGTATGAATTTCTTATTTATTTTGCATATTAACTTCTTACTAGATGTAACTTTTGTGAGTATTTTCTCCCATTCTGCCAGTTTTAGTTTCACTCTGTTTATCTTTTATGCACAAAAGCTTTTTGTTTTGATATAGTCCCACTGTGACTTTTGTGTCAAATTCTAGAAATTACTCACCAGGACCAAAATCATAAAGTTTTTCCCTTACCCTTTTCTCATTCCATATTTTCAAGTGTTATATTCACATCTTTAATCCATTTTGCATTACCTTTCTTTTGTATACTATACAATAAAGGTATACTATATTAAAGAACCAATTTCTAAAAAATTCATTATTTGCATTTGGAAGTCCCGTTTCCCAGCACCAGTTATTGAAGAGACTATTGTACATTGTGTGCTCTTGGTTCCCTTTTCAAAGATTAATGAATCAGACGTGTGTAGACTTATTTCTGTTTATTCTGTCTTATATCTGGTTTTATGCAGGTACCAAGCTGTTTTAAAAATTATTTTGTAATATATTTTAAATCTTAAGTGTCATATCTTCAGCTTTTTCTTTTTGCTTCATATTTCTTAATATGACTTGCTATTTTGGGTCCTTTGTGATTAGATAAAATTTTAGTATTTATTTTACTATTTTTTTAAAGAATACCATTAGGATTTCAGTAGGGATTATAATGAATCTGGAGACCATATTGGCACTTCAACAAATTTTAAAGGGCTGGATTCTAAAAATATATATATATATATATATATATATATATATATATATATATATATATATATATATCCCACATATATATNTAAAAATATATATATATATATATATATATATATATATATATATATATATATATATATATATCCCACATATATATTATATATAATTAATATATAATATATATTTTAGCCATATATATATATATATATAAACCACAATGATTTTTAAATTAGAAATCAGCAAAAGTAAGATATAGGAAAGTTTCCCATGTTTATGAATTAAAGAACCAATATCTAAAAAAATCCATAGACTAAAATATAAAACAATAGTGGAAATTTTGGTTTTTCTTTTAGTGCTAAAAATCAAATCCAGGGCTCTACATGTAACAGGCAAATTATCTGCCACTGAGATATATTTTCACCCCTTACAAAATTTTCTTGAATGCATGCCAGTTAAAATGTAGCAGATCAAAATTTGTAGAATAATTATAAAATTTATATAACTAATCTTCCTTCATTGAGGTACAGTAATTATCCCACACCATAAGGACGAGCAATGCCAAGTGTTACAGTTTTAGTCTGCATTTTCATCACTGTGACCAAAAAAACCTAAGGAGAATGGCATATGTGGGCTATGGTCTCAGTTCAGGGAAGGCCAACTTTACTGCTCTGAACCCAAGGTGAGGCAGAGCATCGTGGTGGAAGGGCATCTCATGGTGGAGGAAAGTATCTCAGGACAAGGCAACATGAAGCAGAGAGGGCATTCTGCCCACCAGGGGCAGATTATAAACCCCAAAGTCACACCTCTGGTGACGTATGTTTTTCTACCCACACCCTACCTTCCCACAGTTACTCCCCAGTTAATCCACATTAGTGGATCAATCCAGCGATTAAGTTAAGCATCTCATAACCCAATCCTTTCACCTGTGGAAATTATTGATTGTATCACACATAAATTTTAGGGGACCTTTTAGATTTAAACCATGTAATTTCACCTGGCCTCCCAAATACATGCCCATGTCACCGTGCAAAATACATTTAGTCCGTTTCCAAAAGTCCTCATAATCTTAGAAGATCCAGGACTACCCAAAAGTCCAAGTCCAAAACCTCACCTCAGACTCAATGCCAACTCATAGATAATTTCCCTATGAAGACCCAAAACAAGTTACATATGTCCAACATACAATAGTATGAGAGAGAGGGGGGGGGATAAGGGCATATTAGGAAAGGATAAGACCAAAGTAGGACCAAAATCCAGCTGGCCCAACAAGTCCTGTAGCTGCACATTCAGCCTCTGAGGCACATGGCATCATGGTGTTCTCCTAAAGGGCTGTGTGGCTCTGTCCCTACAGCCTTTCTGGTTGCAGTCCACATGGCTTCTTTCTTGGCTTGTTTCTGCTGGATTCCTTCAACTCTCCCCAGCAGGTGCCCCATTTTACTGGCATTTCCTAATCTTAGGGTCTCCACTGCAGTTTCAGCCTCCTTCTCCCATCTTTGTGCATTGCCCAATCAGGGGCTGCCGGCAGGGACTCTGACCCTGCTATGCTTTGCATGGCCTCTCAGGCCTTCTTTTGAAATTTTGGTGGAAACCTCAATGACTCCAAGTTCTAGCTTCTGACTTTCCTCCAGAATGCGTACCCTGTGGTTGAGGCACAGCCTTCTGTCATCTGGAGCAGCAGTCCATCTCCTGGGACCAAGGCTGCAGCAGTCTCTGAGTCCCTGGGTGACTAAAGATGGTGAGACAATTGTCAGCCCTGCCCCTATGTAAGCAGGGACTCCCACTGGTCTCTTCTCAAAGGAATTTTTACTTTGAAACCTTTGAGCCTGGAATGTTGTGGTCTTTCCAATTCCTGATATGCTCTCAATTCATCTTCCCTATAGTCTCTGGTTAAAGGTAGGATGGAGATGCTTCCTTCCCAAGGGTGGACAAGTAGACCCAAGTACTTCCAGAAGGGATCATTCAAAATGCAGCAACAATAATCATGCTTCTATGACTGTAACTTAAGTTTCATTGCTGTCCTGCTGTGATATTAATGTGTATCCCCCAGAAGTAATGTGTTGGAGGCTGAATCCCAAAGTCACATGCTGACGGTATTGGAAGTGAACTTTTGGGAGGTCATGAAGTCATGTGAAACTCTGCTTTCATGAATGGATTAACCCATCCATGTACTAGTAGATTAATGATTTACCAAGGGAGAGGCTTTGTAGAAAATCAAACTCTGACAAGTTTACCATGTCTTACCAAGTGATGTCCTCCAGTGTGCCATGGCCCAGGAAGAAAGACATCACTAGATCCTGAGTAGATCCTAGTGTCTTGTTCTTAAGCTTCCTGGATTCAAGAATGGTGCTAAATATATTTCTATTCTGTATAAATTACCTAGCCTCATGTATTTTGTTTTAACAAGAGAAAACAGAATTACAATGTGCTGTCTTGATTGATTCTGTCTCTGTTTACTGTAGCATGTTTGTTCCTCTATTCAGTTCTTATTTTATTTGATCATAGACTATCTTTAATTCTTATTTTTTATGTCTATTTTTTAATTTTATTTGTTCTGTTTCTATATACATGACAGTAGAGTATATTTCAACATATTAAACATATATGAAGTATAACTTAGTATCTCATTATTGTGGCTGTACATGATGGGGAATTACATTGGTCTGTATTCAGACATGAACCTAAGAAAGTTATGACTGATTCATTCTATTATCTTTCTTATTCCCATTCCTCCACACTTCCCTTAATTCCACTTTGTTAAATCCAATGAACTTCTATTCTGTACCACTCCCCATGTGTGTTAACATCCACATATCAGAACATTCAGCCTTTGTTTTGGCGGGGGGGATTGGCTTATTTCACTTAGCATGATAAGTCTCCAGTTCTATCCATTTAGCAGCAAGAGCCATAATTTCATTCTTCATTATGGCTGAGTAATATTCCATTGTGTATATATATGCCACATTTTCTTTATCCACTCCTCTGTTGAAAAGCACATAGGTTGGTTCCACAGTTTAGCTATTGTGAATTGAGCTGCTATAAAACACTGATGTGACTGCATCACTGCAGTATTTTGATTCTAAATCCTTTGGGTATAAACTGAGGAGAGGGATAACTGTGTCAAATGATGGATGGTTCCATTCCAAATGTTTTGAGGAAACTCCATACTTCTTTCCAGAGTGGTTGCACAAGTTTGCAGTCCCACCAGCAGCATAGGAGTGTAGCTTTCCCCCCACATCCTCACCAATATTTATTGTTACTTGTATTCTTGATAATTGCCATTCTGACTGGAGTGAGATATAATCTCAGTGTAGTTTTAATTTGCATTTCTCTAATTGCTAGAGATGTTGAGCATCTTTTCATATAATTGTTGACTGTTCATATCTCTTCTGTGAAGTGCCTTTCAGTTAGTTTGCCCATTTATTGATTGGATTACTTGGTTATTGGTGTTAGATTTTTTAGTTTTTTGTATATCCTTGAGATTAATGCTCTATCAGAGGTGCAGGTGGCAAAGATTTTCTCCTGTTATGCAAGCTCTCTCATCACATTCTTAATTTTTTTTCTGTGAAGAACATTTTAGTTGGTAGACTATCCTTAATTCTTTCTATGTCTATTGCTGAGAGCCATAGCCAAGTAGGGATGACGCATGGCATTTTTGGTTGAAAGGTGACGCCAGCAAGCCATTGAGATGATATGATTATGTTAAGATCTGCATTCAATTGGATATTAGACCCCTGCTGTCCGCCTAGGCCTGCTACTTTGGAGCTCTAGCGGGACTCCTGGAGAGTTCCCATTGGTTGGGGAAGTGCGGTAGGAGGGATTTCAGGAGGAGGGATTTTCCTGTTGGTGTAGTGTGGCCTGGGAGAATGCCACGTGTGTGGTTCGGCATATTTCCCGGGAGCGTGCGTGGCATTGGCGGGAGTTTCAGAAATAAAGTTTGTTCCTGCTTGAGTGGCTCGTGATTTCTGTGCCCTGCCAGACTGCAGCAGTCTATCTGTAATTGGATTACAAACTCCTTGGGAAAAGGTCATAACAAATTTTGTATTTACATCTCTGTTTCCTCATAATGTATACAAGTGGTGTTATCAACAAGCATTTATTAAGCATATATGTGCTTCCTATTGAGCCTACTCATAAAAGCCAAGCATCTTTTCAGATATCTTTTAGTTTATGTTTGTTTTTTCTTTCTGAGGATAAATTCTAAACATATTTACTCAGCTCCTGTGATAACCACAAAATTTTGCTTCTCTTTTTGGTCTTAAACTTCCCTTCAATAGACACACTTCTATAAAGTCCCATTTCTTAGCATGTCTCATGTTTCTTATCCTCATGTTGCAGAGCAAGGCTATCGGCAAAGCTGAAGCAACTGTGGATGTTCTCTGTCACTGGTTCTTGGGAACATGCCAGAAAGATTTCAGAGGATGTCCCACATCATTGCAGTTGATTGGGAGAGAGAGGAAAAATGGTAAAGGGGGCATTCTTAAGAAAGTGAGCGGGTCCTCTAAGGAGAGGGCTGGCGTGCCTTCTTACCCTTCAGTTTTATTGAGTCCCAGGGAAGTTTCTAGAGAGTCCCACACAGGGCCACTTCCTGATTTTTGACTGATAGCAGGATTGCATCAGACTTTCATGTCCCCATGTCACCTGGTTTATTGCATGGAGAGGAGATTTTCCTATTATAATCACATAGTGAAGATCCAAGGCAACTCCAAGTCACTTTGGCCCACACTGACCCATTCTAATTGGAACTTGTTCTTACAGACTTCATGACCAGGGGGCTCTGCTTCTAATTACCCTATCTCCTTGAATTCTGGAATCTGCTCTGTGTAAAGGTCATAAAAGCACCCACCCCCCCTCAGCCTTTCAGGGTAACTTGTATTCTTTTTATCAGCAGGGAGGAGGCTTTCAGACCTGTGTTTCTCCTGCAGATAACAGGTTTTTTGCTGAGGAATTTAGTTATCCTATTGACCTGAGTCAGGCAGAGCTTCAGTTAAATTACTTTTTAAAAGAAAGCCTATGGGGGTCAGCACAATTGGTCCAGTGTATAGAATTATCCCCTTAGCCTCATGTTCCCACTGCTCATGTTTATTACCTACCAAATAGTTTTCTGATATAATAATGAAATAATTGCTATCAGTTTTAGCAAGGTTTTATAAATTTCAGGAGATTTCTCATACCCATATGGTGAAAGTCTTGAAGACTAATCTATCTTTATCACATTGACAATAAATTAAGTTGCAACATCAATGTTATTTATAAGAATCACTGTGATTCTTTCAATGCCCCTCCTGTATACTGTCATTAATTTTTTTTATGGAAATAGTTTATCACCTTCTTTTTGCTCATTATTACAATTTCAGGACAAATAGGCATGTTTATTTTCAACTTTCCAATTGAAGTTTAATTTTTAAGGGAAGAACTATTAGAATTTATTTCAGAATTTATAAAAATGATTATACATAGAAACACTTGCTTACATTTTACCTTGGATAATTTTGGTTTGTCTTCATGAAGAATACCAACTCCCCACCTTGAATTTTTTTTTAATTTTGATTTTTTTGTAGTAATTTGATAAAGAGTTAATATTCATGAAAGATTTTAGAAACTGGTAAATGGTTTTCTTTCCCACATTTATTTCTTGGGATAATACTATATAATTATAATATTTGTATGAATGTCGCATTTATCAGCTATCGTTGTATAACAAATTAGTCTAAATTTTTTGACATAAAATGTGATAAATATATAATTATTTATCATATTATCTGTGGGTAAGAATTTAGGAAAAAATTGGCTGGGTGTTTCTGGCTTGGGATCTCTCATTAAGTATAGGGGGTTGCAGGCACCTGGAGGTTCGACTGGGGAGCTGGAGGATCCACTTCCAAAGTGGCTGCCAAGTACCTTCCTACTTTTGGCAGATAATGTCAGTTTCTCATTATTATATGCCTTTATGTAGCTGCTTGATGGTCTTTGTGGCAAATGATCAGTTTTCCAAGAATTAAACCACCTAAGAAAAACTGGAAATGCAATGATACGTGAAAAGTCACACTACATTACTTCCCCATCACTCAGAGGTAACACAGGCAGACATGCTTCAATAATATCAGACAAGACTGTTAGAACCAGAGACCAAGATCACTGGAGTCTATCTTGGAACTGAGTATCACAAAAACAAACAAACAAACAAAAAAACTCTTCTAATTTCTTGCTCATCTTCAGTGGAATTCTCTTTCACTTTCTCTCAGTTACCCATTCCCGAGCCACCCTCCAAAACCCTAATAAAACTCCAACTACAAAACTACTAGTTCATTCCCTCAGTTGTCTAATCCAACCAGGTCTCCTTAAGTTTCGCTGCATCCACTACTCATATTGAAGAAGTTACATTTGCATTCTTATGTGGCTCTTCATCCAGCTGTTCATTTATACCTTTTAAAATAAAATATGATTGTTAATTTTGAAAAAAAAAAGAAAAAGTTACTTATGATCAATTGCCATTCTTATGTTGAATCCTTCTTCTTAGTCAACTTAATTTTTAGGGTCTATAATTTTAATACTTTTTTTATTTTTGTTATTAGTATTATTGGCATCCAAATTTTACATGAACACATAGTAGTATGTTTTTCCCACTCATCCTTGTGAACTTGACAAGACTGGGAACTCTCACATAGCAGAGCCTCTTACTATCATCATTAATGATTATTAGCCTCAGACAGGACCGTGTTTCCTACAGAAAACTATACTACTTTACTCAGAAAACTTATTCCCTAGATGGAATATTTTCCTCTCTAAAGTGTGACCCACACATTTCCTATTTTACAATGATTGGGTACTATCTCCTTCTTAACTAAGGAAATATCAATATGGGAAATTTCTCGACTTCCATTCATCAAACCCATAAAACAAACTGTAGCACATTCATCCTTATTATTTTTATGATTATTCAGAAATTCTCAAACTTGATCATGCTTTACCTAGAGGATTTTTTAAGTCTCTGAGTGTTATCCCCACCTTCAGGATTCCTAATTTCTAAAATATTCCCAAGTATTGCTGGCATTGCTAGTTTGAAAACCATTCTAGGTGACAGAGAAGACAATTCTCATTGTCTAACAGGAATCCTTTCACCTGTTTCCTGAGATTCAACCCTTTTCTATTATTAGGTCTGAAAAAACTTTTCAACTAATCATAACTCTCATAACTCTCCCCTTGACAAGCAATGGTCTTGGAACAATTTTCTGCCTTCCGGTCTATATTTATTTGCTTCCCTCTAACCCCTCAACTCATTCCAATGTGGCTGTTCCCTTGAACCATTCAACTGAAACACACGTTGATAAATTCATCAAATACCTCTAGTTTGCTAAATGCTAAATGCAAAGGACATCTTTTTTTTTTCCTTCATATTGATTTTTCTGCTGCTTCTTACTTGAAACTCTCTCGGTTCCTATCTCACCCTGCACTCCTGATTTGATATGGGTGAAGATGTCACTGCTGTAGCCATTCCTCCTTGTTCTCCTTTCACGGGTTCTCCTGCATTCAGCCATTAACTTTCACAGTCCATTAATTCTCGTCTCCAAACCTTCAATCTTTCTATCATACAATCTTTCTCTCCATATAATTTCATGCTTTCCCAACTTTTAATGGCCACTTACTTTGAAGATCAAACAGGCATCCACATTTGAGAGCTCCTATTTGTTATTCCTACATGCACATCTGGGTCTCTAATATCTCACTAGACTCCTGCCTATCTGCCTTCTCTGAACATTAAATTTGAACCTTTCCACTGTTCCTCATCTCAGAGCGTGGCTTCACCACACAGCCAGTGCAGCAAGGCACACTCCTCATTGCCGTCTTTGATACCCTGCTCCCCCTCACCTCACTCTTCCTCACGCCTATATTTAATGTATCCTGTTGTTCTGTAAATTGGTAGTAAATTTTCTATTCTTGAATTATTTTTCTGCTTGCCTTGATCAACATTTACTAGGGGTTAGGATTTCCATGGTTGCTTATATTTTTCAATTCTGGAATATAGTTATCTTCTACTTATTTACAGTATCAATCTGTACATCCCCTCTGGATTCTGCTTACATATATAGTGGAGTCTCTCATTAATTGTCTTTGTCTTTTACTTTTTATTATTTATAATTTCTGGGTTTTTTGGGTGTGTGTCTTGATGCTGTATTCTGAGCAATTTATTTGGTTGTTTTCTGGCACAGTAATTTGATTTTCCATACATGTCCAATTTGCTAATTTCACAAATCTAGTGAGTATATTATTTCAGTTATTATTATGTTTTTAAGCTTTTGTTCAGTATTCTCATTTTTTCTTTAAACATTCCAGAAAATTGTTGATAGTTTCCTGTCTAAACACTGTCTTTTCCATTGCTTCTGTATATTTTTTAAAATATATATTTATTTAAATATATATTGAAATAGTTAACATTTTTATATCTGGAATTTTTGTATCTCTGGATTTATGTTGCATTTATTTTTTTACTGTCACTCATAGGGAAAGCAGTTTCTGCCTTGATAGTTTTACCAGCTTAAAAAAACTATTAAATATAGGCTTATATTTAGTTGAACTCTGTTTTTAGTTTTGATATTAAAGTATCTGCCTCTGGAGAGGAATTGTACTTGATTATATAATTATGATGACATCACTAGTCTGTGACTAGTTTTAGCATAATTTTTAACTTCTACGTGCATGTAGGAAGCACACTGATAATCTGAATTCAATTAGAAAACCCAATTTGGTTTTGTGTTTAAAAAAATCTCAGGTGAGACTCTTTTCCTTTATCTTGATGGACTGTCAAGACAGGTGCTATCTCCTCCACTTATGTGTGGGCTGTAGAAATTTTTTTCCTCATTGTTGTATTCCAAGTGCCTAAAATAGGTACTTACTCAGAGTTCAATAGCTACTTGGAGAATAAATTTTTAAATTTAGCAGTTACAATTGAGAAACCACATCCTTGGTTGTCTGCAGAGCAAGGTTGTGAACTAAAGGATACAGAAGCCTCAGGAAGCATCTAAGAGTACCTTAGATTCTTTTTACCATCTGAAATGTGACTATTACTGCTTAGAGGTAAAAAATAATGAATAAGTCTGCAGTTCGATTTAAAAAAATAATTTATCTGTCCCAATTTCCTTGAGGTGAAAACATGGATCAATATTAGAATAACTACTAATGGAATATGTCACATTGTGAAGATGAAAGGCAAACCTGGATAGTATATATTTATTATAAAATGTGCTAGAACTGACATGCAAATTTACAAATTTATTCATCTCTGCCTCAAACCTATACTCTTAAATTATATTTTATACTGAAAATTGGTAGAGGAGGAAGAAATTTTGCAGAATCCCAGGATATAAAATGAAAAATTATTTCAAAAGAAAGCATGTGTTAGCAAAAATTATCCAAAATAAATCTATCAATTTTCTGTATATTAAAAATAACTAGTTTGAACTACTAATGAGAAAAATATCATCATAACTACATACACAATAAACCTTGATTATTTTCTTCCTGATTGAAACAAATTTTGTGGATCTAAAGGTTAAAACTTTCTGAAGGCTTCTGATGCAATGGCCTGTCCAAAATGTCAGAAAGGTCCACTGTGGTTTTACTGTGTTGTCTCCTGACAAGTTCATAGAGGACAAGGAAATTGCATTCTCTTCCTATATCCCCAGTAGACAATGCTGGGAACCTTATGCATTTTGGTGGCACTGCCCTTGAAATGCATTGTGCATTTAGCTTTTATCATCAGTGAAATCTCTGTCTATACCTGTTTCAGTAATCGCATGTAAGCCACACTGTTTGAAAACAGACTTGATGAAAGTGACTCCCTCTAGTTTGAATTACTCTCTTGCTGTATTTGCCCACTTCTTTGCTAAGGATACGGTAGTTGGATGAAGACACTGATGGTCAGTTTCATCAATTTTAGAGAAACCTCTAATGGTGGTGAGCAAGAGGTCTGGTTATACTACATGGGGTTGTCACAGCAACTCTATGAGTGAAAGTGACTATTCAGGTTGTGCAGGTGAGAAAACAAGTTCCAAAGGTCAAGTTGCCCATGATATTGTGATTAGTTCACTATTAATATTAATGCTGTACTAATACTCTATGCCAGCAACTGTGTTTAATCTTCCTACAACCCCATGGAGGGCTATCCTCATTGCAAAGACATCCTAACAGGAACTTAAAGATGTTGAGAAACTGTCCGGGGATAAGCAAAACTAAAATGTAGTAAGCTGTTTTCCTAATTCCATCATTTTTCTTCAAATCCATGCTGCTTCGTGTCATGTGGATGATAGTCTCAGATAAATGAGGATTTGCATATATAATTCATGATTTTTTTATTTGCTGCTACTATACTGTAGAATCTTGTTTGGAGGAAAAGATAATGCAGGTAGCAAAAGAGAGAATTATAAAATACATAACCAAATAAGCTGGAGTTGACTATCAGAGGAATTATAAATTGGGTGTCACCATGTCACCAACATTCATTCTAAATGCTTTCATTCTTCCTAATCATACTATTACACATGGAGTTTGTCACCGTGAATGCAAGTGTTGAGATGCTGGTCTTAGACTATGATATCTAAGAGGTCAAAACCTTGACCATGTCCTTGCATTTATTAAAATGTTTAGTAAAAGTCTTTAATTTTGTTTCCTAAGGGCATATAAACCCTTATCCGTTGGCAAAATATGGGATTATTTTTAATAAAAAAATTCTATCAAGCTAGATGAGTTTTTAATTCTCATTTTTGTGTGCATTTGGTTAAAATATTTAATTTCATCAAGCCTCTGCTTCGTTATTAAGAATGTCATATAATTAAAGATCTTAGAATAAGTCCATTATTATTCTATTCAACATAATTAAAGCACACAGAAAACAAAAACAGAGAAATTAAAATGCTCAACTTATAATGTTTTCCTGTCCTGATAAGCCCATCATAAGTTGAAAATGCATGTA
Source organism: Marmota marmota marmota (assembly GCF_001458135.2). NCBI lineage: Eukaryota > Metazoa > Chordata > Mammalia > Rodentia > Sciuridae > Marmota > Marmota marmota. The sequence goes on from NW_025999977.1 coordinate 51,098,745, forward strand.
ACATATCTCATCTACCCAATGTCACAGCCTGGTGACACAGCACTCGGGGGGAATATTGGTTGTTTCCCTTTGTGATAGTCTGTCTCACTGGGACCTGAGGCTTGCTGCTGCTGTCCAGTGCCACAAGAAAATATTACAGTGTATATTGTTAGTCTTAGAAAAAAGATCACAATTAAAAAATTCAAAGTATGACTGCATATTTATTTTACAAGTTGAATCATCAACATATTTTAAGTAAAAACATTATAAATCATAGTTGGGGGCTAACTGTAGAACATTCCAAAACAGAGTTTCCTAAACCCTTACCACAAATTATGAATAACACCCATATTCCTGTAAAGATTTCTTCAAGATAATAAAGCTTGTTGAGAAACAGCAAGCATTTCTCAGACCTCCAGTAGAAACGGGTACTGCTGATAGTAAATATCTCCATCAGGAAATGTTGGTCCAGTAATATTGTGACCAGGGCAAGGATTTCTAAGACTCAGCAAAAATGTGCATAAGTAGCAGAACATTCTAAAGTGAACCAAGATCTCCTGAAGCTCTGAGGGTGCCACAGAGATGAACTTGAGGTTAGATTACCATCAAATCCACTCAGTAAAGGAGAAACTACATGTTTGTTCCAGGGCTTCCAGTGGCCTTGAGGAAGCAGTGTTGCCATTGGCTCTAGGTCTCTTCCAAGCTGGTTGGTGTGTCCACAGTAGATGATTCCTCCTTCCCTCATCAAATGTCTCAGGCATCCCTTCTGATACGTACACCCCAGTTCTCTACAAGTGAGAGTTGGGAGGATTTTGTAACACTTTTAGATGCACCTTCTTCTCAGAAGGTGGATTTATATTCCTTGGGATTTGGACCTTCCATGATTGAATCTCAAACCAGGTTCTAAAAACATGAAAGGTGTGGAGATGGCTCTTGGGATGATTTGATTTTCCTGTGCAAAGTTGGATGCCACTGAGAAGATTATTGTGAAGACCTTTGGTCCAGGAGAATCAAACTGTCTCAGCTTGGGAAAAACAAAAAAAAAAGAGGCTTACCCAACTGCCATGGTTTTTTAGGGATTTGTGATCTCAATATCAATTCTTAGAGTTTGATTCAACATAAGAAACTCAGGGAAGCCATGAGTTCAATTAGGTTTGTAATTCAGACATTTGTTGGATAAAACAGTGAACTTCGTTTCCTAAATATTTGCCTTACAGTATGCAGCAGAGCTGTTACATCAAAGTGTCTGTTACATCAGGCTAGAGCTGAGATGTTAAAGACCTGAACTTGTCATTTTGTTCGCTAAGATCTTCAGCACATTTAGAAGAAGACTGCTACCCCACTAACTTGTACACTTTATTCCTATCAAAGCTGCAGGGTATCTTCAAACTTCACATGCTATAGGCGTTCAACTCCTAGCAACTGCACTTCATAAGTTAACCTTTGTCTCTTGGTTACATCTCAGTAGAAGGCTCTTAAGTGGTCCTTACTTAGTGTAGTTCTATATTAGGAAAAAAAATAGTTCTTTCCTTTTCAACAGAATTTTCAAATACTCAACAAGTATGAATTTAATCTCACTCCTACTTAGCAAGAGTAACCTCAGAACTATTTCCCATTCGAAGTTTATCCAGATCATCTGATAAATGACATCTACACTTATTAGCAAGTAAGTGGCACAAGGTTTGTATGCAACTGATTGTGCTCATTTTCTTTGTTATCACCTCAAAGATATTCTCTATCAGGGAAAGGACTTTATCTGTCTTGTTTACTACCATCTTTTTACAATTGTGCAATGAGTTGATAAGTCTACATCATGTATCTAACCAAACAGAGCCAATGTTATCTAACCAAACAGAGTCAGTGTTATCTAACGAAACAGAGCCAATGTTCCCCTGTTCCTCAAACCATTCCCTTGACCTTAGGAGTATTCCTTCATTTTCCTCTGTTGAGTCCCTCATCTGTGAAATGGGAATACAGGTAACATAATAGATGCAATAGGTAAGAAGGTCCTGTGTGACTATGAAGGAGTGGACAGTTTCTCATTCCATTTTAACTCACCTGGTTTGTTCACTCCAAGCCTTGAGGCCTGAAGCTTGCTTTTTGGGTTATCTTACAGCCATCCCAATCTGGCCACTCCTACTGGCTCAGTTCTGTACCTTTACTTGTTTGTCACCTGCTATTTCCTGCTATTTTCAGGCTGCCATCTGCTCTACTTTGATCTCTTTCAAAGTTTCAAGTATGTATAACTCAGAAGCTGAGAGTCATGGGCACTTACTTCACTCTGCATTTTGCATTTATTAACTATCTACTCTGAGCCAGAACTATTTTAAGATGGATATATATGTGCCTATGAGAAGATGCTTCTGTGGCTAAATGGCTGGTAAGTGGCACTGCTAGAGTTTGAACCCATGCAGTTCATTTTCTACCTCTTCTGTTAACCACTGTCTTTTGTCCTTTCTTTACCATAATGTAGGCTTTTCTCCTCTCAGTTTGGACCTCACACATTCTGGATCATTTGTCTTTATGCAGAGACTATTCTCATCATATAACCTCAATTTAAATGACCACATTTTTTGATCTTTTCTCTGATTCTGACCTTGATTTTCTCTAGCATGCTGTTCCCCAAGGTCCCCATCTGCTCCACAAATTTAAATTATAGACAAGAGGCACATTTTTACTAAATACTACATCCAGATTACCACTTGTCCTTTTTGGCAAGGGAAGCAGTCTCAGGTTCATTTTAAGGTCATCCCAGGTCATCTTTAAATCATCCCAGGGAGGGTCTTTGGTTTCCTCTGGCCTGATCTAATGCCTTGGCTCTCTGATATACTCAGCTAGTAACATATCCACAATAGACCTATTTTTCCATATAATTGGATTCAAGGAGACAGATTCTTGCTAAAGCAGATTCATAATTTACTTAAGCAGGTGACAATTATTACTTCTCAATGAGAAAATAATTGCCATTCTCAAAAAAAGCTCACCATGTGGTAATACAATACAGAATGCCAAGTCCTAGCCACATGATGATTAGAAGTTTCCAAAAGTAGATCAAGAAAAATCGAATGAATGAGACGAATAGCCAGTGACAGGCCAGGGAAATAATCTGAAGCCTTCACATCTACCTCTCAAACCAAAGGCCATAGAAAACAAATACAAAAATCCTAACTCTAAATACCTACATATAATGATGATATTTAGGACTATAAATGCAGTCTTTAACCCCAGAAATGGGACTGGATTTTTCTCCTAAAATGCCTCCAGGACTCACCATTTTACTACACTCTTAAGAAACTATTTTAATGAAGATTACTATAATGTTCAGTTTTTTTTAATCACAAAGTAATTTCACAATTTAGCCACAGACAATTGTGTTAATGTAAATAATGAAAACTATTCTGTAAAAAAAAATCTTAATAAGTCTTTGTCCATAGTCATTAACTCTAAGAATGAGACAGTTGAGCACCTTATTTTTTAATTTTTTAATTAAGGGAGGAGACAGTTGAGCAAGTAATTTCTTAAATTTTTTAAATTATTTTCTTTTTAGATATACATGACAGTAGAGTGCATTTTGACATATTATACCTACATGGAGTCAAACTTCCCATTCTTGTGGTTGTGCATGATGTGGATTGACCCTGGTCATGTATTTGTGTATGAACATAGGATTGTTATGTCTAATTCATTCTGTTGCCTTTCCTACCGTGACTATATTTGATCACCTAAATTATTAAAAATTCGTAATGAAATTTGTAAAGTTTTCCTGGTAAAAAACAACCAGGACAACAATCAAAAGTGATGGCAGTTTTCCTGTGACAGTGCTGGTTCCTGACACTACTGCTTTTTATCTTGTTCGTTGAAGACCTTCCTTTGGTCAATGTGTTAATGGTACAGTTTCCTTAAAAACTGATTAGGATATGCATAGGACTTTTTTCCTTACATTGACTTTGTGATTGAGCATGCGTGTCCCCACGAGGGCTTTGCAGCTCATTCACTGTGGTTGGTCTAGACATTGGCCTCATTGTCACGTGGCAGTGTCACTCAGATAGTACACCTACACATTTAACTTATAATTGGGTAATTGCCAACTCTGAGTGTCTGAAAAGATGCATTCCAACATGACAGAATCTCTACAGCTTTGCTTCTGCCTGGGTAGGAAAATCTGATTATTCTTTGCTTTGGCCCCAATTTGATGAGGGTTTTCTGGCTTCTCACAATTTATAGAGTTCAGTCTCTCATGAGGGAAAAGGAAAATTCAACTCGATAACTGCTAATTTTAGTTTCAAGGTGGCTTGTATGATTCCTCTTGGTATCCTTAAGTCTCTATCAGGACACCACATTCAATATATTAAATATATTCAATAATAATTGAAATAACCCTGCCTGTTCACAAAGCATGGTGACGGTAGAGAACCTGTTCAACAGACAAGGAATCTAACACTAATGTAAACGATCTTACAACGTAGGCAGTGTCTTCAAGAAATGTGGAGAGAATGTGAAGTGCCTGACCCCAGGCCCTGTTCTCACCATCCCATTGGCGTTTCTTCCTCTAATGATCCTAGGGTCTGCTTCAGAGGCACAGGTGACCGAAGAACGCACCCCTCTACCTGCTCAATTCAGTAACCTGATATTTCACGGTGGTAATTGCTTTGAAAGAACATAATCTAAATGCCCTAAGCAAAATAAAGGTAGGAAGAAAACTTTTTAAATAAAGTAAATAAAAAGTCTTTAAAACAAGACCAAAGTTTGAAAGAATCTCCCCACCCCTCTTTCCTGCAGCTTCAGTGTGCCTGGTTTCTACCGCCCATAATAAACTACAGTCTGAAAATATTAAAGAAAAATTTCCAGAAATAAGCGATTTGTATGTTCTAAATTGTGTCTTTCTAAGTAGCCTGATGGCGTCTCATCTGTCACTCTCCCCCACTGTAGCTTGCCTCGTCCCTTTGTCCACCATTTCCATGCTGTATGTGCTACCTGCCCACTAGTCACTTACTAGATGTCTCAGTTGTCAGACTGATGGTTGCAGTATCAGCGTTACTATAGCTGATTAGAAGTTATTAATGTCTCCTGGTGCCTAATTGATACATTAAGCTTTATCATCGATGTCTATGTATAGAAACAAGATAGTAGGTATGGGGTTTGGTACCACCTGCATTTTTAGGTGTCCATTGAGGATCATTGACCCTCAGGTAGAGAAGGGATGGCTATACATATTTCTGATAAAAAGAAACTCAATACATCTCAAACTAAGTTTTCTTTTTTTTTTTTCTTAGAGAAAAGTGTTGTCCATTGACAAGGTGAGATCAATTGATTCAGTGAGAACAGATCAAAGAACCAATGATTTGCAATCTTAAGGGCATATAGTTAAATAATCCATTGAATCATAAGAAAAGCACCATTCAGTTGTTGATATAAAAATAATTCAACTGTTACTAATGTGAAAACTTGGAGATAGTTAAAATTATACATATTCTAGGTCTGAGACTTGCAAATATTTTATTTGAAAAAAGATTAAATCAAAGTAAGTCACATACTGATGCAGGCACCTATATTTACTGCAAAAGCATTCCAAACCTTATCTGCTACATTATTTGATAGGAAATATGAAGGTCATATTTTACGTTCCCATCCATAAACTGCCTGTGCACAAGCAAATTTTTTGAAAAAGTGATAATAATACTACATAAAGTTTTAAAAATTTTCACTATATTTTATTTATCCTCCAACATTTGGTCCTTAGAGGAAACACAGTAGTAGGCAAGGAAAATAAATACACATTTGTGTATTTACACAGAAAACATAGTTTCTATGTCATTTTGTACTATGAATTAACTATGGGCATTCCAGTTTTATAGATGGCCTGTTTAATTCTTAATTACAATTCCAGATCCTAATCACAAATAGTTCTTTTGTTATACCCTCCTTTAGAGTTCCCAGAAAGTTTATTTCAGTTGAATTCATCATCTATTATAATTCATGTGCATTTAGCCTATTAACCCATCATAAGGCAATTGTGTTAATAGTTTTCTTGTTCATTGATATTACCTTGATTTGGAAAGTAAGTTTGCTTGTGCAAATATGTTAAATATAAAAATTTCAAAATTCAAAAATTTTAAGTAGCACATAAAAAAGAAAGGAGGAGTAACTGAAAAGAATTCTCTCTCTCTCTCTCTCTCTCTCTCTCACACACACACACACACACACAACAACAACAACAACACATAAATAAATTCTATACTTTAAGCCTGATAAGGGGTTCCAAGTCCAGGGCCTAGAATTAAACCCTTATTCTTCCCCCAAGTGAGAAATTTCTCTCTCTATGCTGCTTGGAGATGGTGACAGGGTGACATGGGCAAATCTTTTCTTCGACCTTCTTTAATGCATCCTTTCTCGTTATTGTATTCAAACCAGGCACTATGGTTTCTCACCTGGCTTCCTTATCTGCTGCGTAGGTGATCTGGAACGTGATAGTTGTTGAAAGTGGTGTGTTTGTGCAGAGAAGCTCATTGGAGGCTCTTACCCAGCTACCCTTCTAGTCTGCCAATTTTCTCTTCTTTGATCCATCATTTCATTAAGGAGGTCTCTTTAAATATCACCCACTGTATTTATATAATTACGTAATTAACTTTATCAAGAGCACTTGCATCTCTTCTGCAGAACTCAGCCTCATGGCCACATTTCTCTGCAAGACAGCCTGCAGAATGCAGTTTAACCATTGGTGGCTAATTGCCTAGCTAACCTTGTGACTGTGGAAGGAGAAAGGAGAAGGTGGTGGACAGCCTCCTTGGCATGCATGTCCACTCTGATTACAATGTCCCATCTTTCATTCATTTTTTGTTTTTCATATTTTTCCTCCCTCCCTCTGAATTTTCCTCCCCTTCCATCTCTGTAGCTACCTCATCTCATACCTCATGCTCCCTGTGCAGAAGCAGCTCATCTGAAATGTTATTTAGGTGCAAATGTGGGACTTTAGCAGATCTAATCAGAAAACCACAAGGATGTTAAAATTGTTTTCCAGTCACTACGTGGCCTGTAACATGGCTGTCTTGCTATTAAAAGAACTAAATAAATTGGGAGAACTGATATATTTTGTTCTGGAAGCAGCTTCCTAAATAAACACATGTAATATAATTGTGTCTCCATTTTTAGCATCTTTAACTAAGCAATGTAATATTCTCTTTATATGTTTAATGTCAGCTAAATATTTCAGTAAATGAATACCAATCTATATTTTCATGTATGCATTGACTTATCTTATGTAATAAAAATAGAATTGCAAATGTCCAATCTTTTTAGTAAGTTATATACATAATTTTAGGTCCTTATATAATTTTACCTGTTGGTTACAATTTGCTTATTGTGTTTCTAAAAATATTGTCCTTTAGCAAACTATGTATTCTAGAGTGTGTGTTGTTCAGCAAGTATTTTAAGCTAATTCTCCAGGGAAAGAGTAGTCTTCAACAGATGGTTCTGAGATGATTAGATACCCACATGCAAAAGAATGAAGCTGAAACACCTTCCTTATCTTATACCCAAATTTTACAGTAATTAGGGAGTTAGATCCAGAACCTATGAAGAAATCCTACAACTCCATAATAAAAAGACAAAACCAAAAAGACTAACCTAAAAATGAGCCAAGTAGCAGAATCAGCATTTATCCAAAATAAAGGTTAGGAAAGGCAGTTTAGGAAATGAGTACATGCTCATGATCAGGGCAAAGCACAATCACCAAGGTAACAGTGCCTTCATCCTGGGACTGTTCTCCAGGAAAGGATGCAGAGTGATAAGTGTTGGAGAGGATATGGAGACATAGGAACATCATTGGATTTCAGAGGAAAAACAGAATGGTGAGGCTGATCTTTTGCCAAAACCTTGCCAATATATTTTCTCAATTTGTTCTCTCAGGCAGTTCCTTAAAAGGTGAACCATGGAGCTAGGCACAGAGCTCAAGACCTCCAGGACTCAGGATTGCATTGCACTAAAAAGTGGCAATTCAGGAGGACTGAGGCCCTTGAGAGTGTGAGATACAGGATGAAAACGTTTAGGGATGCAGCAGCACCCTACAGCATCGAGTCTTTAAATTTGCAATCAGTACAATTAGATTCAACTCGTTGATCTTCTACAAGTTGGTCCTTTAAACGGTGACTTAACTGGGTTAAATCTTTTTTTTTTTTCTATTAAGTCCATCAGTAAAATAAGTTATCTCTAAGGTTCTAGGATTTTATTGATGAGAGCCTTTTGATATATTTGTAAGAAAAAATCATTTGCATATGTTAACTCTGTACACTTATATTTCTCTCTCACTGAAGATAACTTATTGGTATCCTACATAAATATGATCCTCCCTGGGGATTATGACAACACCCACACACACACACCCCCCCCCCACACACACACAAAACCAAAATCTGGTATAAATGCTTCTTACTTAAAGGCAGTCTGATGTATTGCAAAGCTACGTAGTCAGTGCTGGTTTTCACATCCATTCCATTGTAATAGATTATGGAAATATAATAACCCAGCAAATTCAAGTTGGAAGTGTGCCCCCCATGCAGGGCACACACTGAGGAGGTGGTGCACACATCTACAGAGATTTGAGATGGTTTCCAAGAACGATTTGCATGTGAGCTAGGATATAAGAGGTGAATGGAAGCTTCTATCTTGCCAGATGCAAGTTGAAGAAGGTGAGAAATATAGGCTATTCTATTTACAGCAGAGTCAGATACTCATTTCCTAAGGCATGTATCATCATAAACTGTCAAGGGAGCTCCCAGTGAATACTTCTGTGTGCAATGGTTTCATATGAAGTTGTTCTATGAGTGCTTGTTTCATGTCTCCTCCTCCATAAACCTCTCATAACCACAGGTGCCCTACATCATAGCATGACAGAGACAGAGAGACAGACAGGGAGATGTTCCATGCTCTCTCTTTTTTGTGTTATGTCTGACAGATAAATCAGATATCTGTCTAAAAGTCTGTTGTTTGGTTAGTGCTTGTTATCAGACACTCAATTCAATAGAACCGTATGGTTAAGTTTCTGACAAGATTTGACAATCCCTTTCCTATAGTTCTAAATGATGAAACCACATAAGAAAGCCTACTTACAATGCTAAGAATAATTATATTAAAATTAGTATAATAAAGACTAATTTTTACATAGCACTATGTGTTAAGTTTTAAGTCTATTTGCATGTTATTGATTTATTTAACTTTACAAAACTCTTAAAGCTATTAAGAGTTTGGAAGAGTTACAGCACTACTTTCATTGGAGGAGATGCAGCTGACTTCCAATTCATATGCAAAAATTCTGAGACATTTACATAATGATTCCAAAGTTGCACATCTAAACTGGAGTAGATCTACAGCATCTGGCCAGAACACTCTGGGTCTATAGCTTGAACTCTGGCCCCTCTTACCACAATGCGCCTGACAGTCAGAGTGTAGAGGCATTAGCCAGGATAGTACACCATGGGTAGAGAGGGGTCAGATCATAATGAGTTTTTATATTCCACTGATCTGCTTTCTCATTGCCTTGTGAAGGAAGAAATCACTGAAGGGTTTACACAGGGCAATTTAGTGATACATTCTGCATTAATTAAGAATCACAATATTGCGGATGGCCACTTGGATATTATCACATTAAACTTTACATTTCATTTAATATTAATTTTAATTTTTAAGCAGAGGAATAATGGTCTGGAAGAAGTTTGGAGTGTGGACAGAAGAGGAAAAGAGTAGATTCCAGTCTGCAACAACAGTCCAAACATGAAATCAATGGAGAAGATTTTCCAAGTTGGAAAAGATATAGGTAGTGTCAATGGCAAGGGTGAATCAGGAAATTGGGAAAAACTGAAAGGCTACCTAAAGGTTAAGAAACTTGCTCAAGGTCACATACCAAAGTGAGCCAGTCAGCCAATTCCCTGAAGGGGAGAGGGTGGGGACAACCATTATCTATTCTTCACTGTAGTATAAATGCATCCATCATGGCTAGTTTCAAGACCTCAACCTGATGTAGGAGGAGGAGGTACTCACTCTAGTCTTCTTGGAAAGAACTGAAGGTGTTGAATGAAAGCTACACAAAAGTCAGCTCCGGCCACAGCCATGGTGGCAGATGCTGCCCATTCAGCTCTATAGCACATTGCTTTGTACAGGCATGGATTTGACATAAGTGCCATCACATCTAGGAGCCTTGTGAATGACACAGTTCTCATCCTCTCTAATATCCTCCTCTTTAAACTGAAACTAATATCTCCTTCAGAGAGTTGTTTTTAAAAATTAACATCAAATGATAAAATACTAGTAGCAGAGTCCTGTGCTGGGTACATAGTAATTACTTAGTGAATGAAGTGATATTAGTACTTTCACTCTTCATACAGCAGGAGAGTGTAAAGGCTGTATGAGACACAAGCAGCACCTTTAGCCCAGAGTGCAGTTAGGCCAATACAGACAAGGAACATTGAGCCACAGTGTTGGGAAGTGAATTACGGGTGACCACTTGCTAGTTTTGCCACTATAGACAGTTTATTAACCTCACACTGCCTCAAATGCCTCATTTTCCAAAATAGAATTAATAATACTCCTCACCCCATCAAGTCATGGAAAGGTGAAGTAAGTTGAGTTATAGAATGTGCTTGGGACATACCTACCACTAAACTGGGATTTCCTAAGTGTTCACTATGTTAATTTTTATTTGAAATCAACAAATATTTATTATACTTCCAATAACCTTTTCAAAGCAGGGCTTCAATCTTCAATGTGAATTAAAAACACAAATATCACTTTTGTGGGTGAGGGGTTGAGCCAAAGAATGGAACTTGTTGAAGACAAATAGTATCAATGACATTAATAATACTTTTACATTTTAGCAGAATCTGAAGACAGAGATTTGAACAAGAGGATAATTACAATGTGAAATTCCTGAAACCCAGTGCATTTCAAGAAACAATTCTGCAACTCTTGGACCTCAAAGAGAGATCAGAGGCATAGAAAGAATCAAAGGATGGACAGTAAAAATTTATTTGGAATCATGAAAAAGTAGCCTTGGAGAAGGCTACAGTCAAGCTGTGTGCCTCTTCCACTGCTCAAAAAAACAGGGTGAGTGTAGGATCCTGCAAGGCCCAGAAAACAAAAATGCAAGGCTCTTGCTGAAGACAGAAGGAAAACAAAGCTTTGCTTTTCTCTTTTTGCTTAGTCTTCTCCATGCAAGCAGCACAGGGTTTTTGGTTTGCTCTTTGGTGCTGTTCTTCCATGGGCACAGGGCTATCACTGAATGAATGCAGGCCACCACTGCACATGGGTACAACAGTGGGCAATGGCCCTCCCTGGTCCATCGCAAGCCTTGTTGAGACTCAGAATTTAAATATGGAGAATTCATGCCAGGGAGTCCGAAAGGTGGCATTTTTACAGAACCTTCATAAATATGGGGCTATAGGTTGCCAGCACATACTTCATGGCCCCACTGGACTTCAATACCAAAACACAAAGACCAAAGTCTGAAGCGTCCCAAGATGGCGACATGGAGCTGTAAGCACTTGAATGGAGCTTCCTCTGAGCAGGAGGCCCTGGCAGCGTGCACTAGCCACAGACCACGGAGACAACACCATAAGTAGAAGTGTGTGAGTTTGTAGGCATGGGGCAGAAGATCTACCTCCTCCTAGTTTGTGCAGATGTAAGTGTGTGTGGAGGGGGTTCTCTTGGGATGACTCAGAATTTAAATATGTCCCTTTATTTGAGAGAAACAGAATTAGCTCTGAATCATGATGGAAATTTGTTAAAGCAGAGTGTGGGAATAGGATGGAAGGATGAGCCAGAGCATGGAATTTAAAAGATACATGCAAGGGTCACAGGTACCATAAAAAGACCTGGAGGAAGAGAAAACAATGCAGAGTCATCTTGTCTCAGAAGGGGAGGAAGAGGGGGAAGTATGCCCCAGGGTACAGAGAGGATTTTCAAACAGGCATCTGAAAAACAAGTAAGTTGGAAATGCTGTGGGGATGGACATTTCAATATTAGGTAAAAGCATTTGCAAGAGGAACTGTCAGTCCCCACAATCTGCCAGCACCACCAAGCCCTACGCCAACCGACACAGGCACCTAACATCAGTCAGTTCAGGACTTGCATCTTAGGACCTCAATCTCAGCTCTGCCATTTTGATTAAAAAGCAAGAAAAAACTGAATGATTTGAACAAACTATTTAATCTATGATCCTTGTTCCTCTTGTGCCTCAGTTTCCCTTTATAAAAGTAGGAGCAATAAAATTTCAGTGATTAGGGGCTGGGGTTGTGGCTCAGTGGTAGAGCACTTGCCTAGCATGTGTGAGACACTGGGTTTGGTATTCAGCACCACTAAATAAATAAATAAATAAATAAATAAATATACTGTGTCCCTCTACAACTAAAATAAATAAATAAATAATGAATTTAAAAATTCCATTGATCAACACATGACAAGCAATCAGTGATTTTATAATTACAATATTTATTCATTTAAGAACTTAAAAAAAAAGATCTTTTTTAAGCCCCCCAATTCTACCTGCCCTATTTCTGAAAGGCTTTAAAGTAGACCTAACAGGGGTTACATCTCAGTATGATATAAAGTCCCTAGTTTGTTAGAGAAGCTCAATTTATATATTTTCTCTCTGTTATTTATTTTTCCAAATCTGAAAGACGGATATTCTTAGGTAGAGAGAAGGAATACTTGAACCTCACCTCCCTCTCCTGTACTGGACTCTAAGTCAAGACGTGAACGAGAGCATGGAGTGAAGGCTAAATTTCACTCTGAACCAATTTCAGAATATTTATAGGTATCTGAGAATTCTTACCTGTGTGTGTACGTGTGTGTGTGTGTGTTGTGAGGTTTATTGATTTATAATTTACACACAGAAAAAAATCATTTTTAAGGTATAAATTCCTAAGAATTTTGTCAAATACATACATTTTTATACAGCACGTCAAATCAAGATAAAAGTATTTTTATCTTATTAAAATGGCCTTTCTTTCCCTTTATGATAACCACCTCTCTCCAACTCTTGACCACTGGCAACTACTGATATGGCTTCGGTCTTCTTGTTTTTATTTTCTCAAAAGGCAGCATCTGTGGACTGTCTTAGTCCCTTCAGGCTGCTTGAATGAAACACGTGAAACTGGGTGGTTCATGAACAACAAAACGTTAGAGCTTTAGGAGACAGGAAGTCCAAGAGGAGGCCCTGGATTACTTGCTATGTGCTGCGCGCCCCACTCCATGGTTCATGGATGTGGATTTCTTACTGGGGCCTCTTTTGGTGGGAGGGGATGGCAAGGTCTTTGGATTCTCCTTTACAAAGGCATGTAATCCCATTCATGAGGGCAGAGCCCTCAGGACCTAAGCCCTCTCCAAGGCCAACCATTTAATACTATCACATCGGAAATTATGTTTCAACATAGAAACTTTGTCGAGATAGAAATATTCAGAGCTCAGCAAGGACCATTTTAGTAAGTAGTCTTTCTGCATCTGTCTTTTTTAACTTTGTGCAGTGCTTTTGTGATGCATTCATGATGTTGTCTATGTAAGCAAATTGTTCCTTCTTCCTTTACTGAGAGATATGCCATTGGATATATAATGTCTGAATTGGTTTGATGACAATGTAAGCACAGGACTCCCTATTATCTAATATTGTTTGGGGGGAAAAACTTCCTTTTGTCTATTACTTTTCTGTAGAGCAGGGTAAGATGCACTCTACTGAATGCACAAGGAAAAAAGAAGACAGTTGTGTTATTATATTCTATGATCTTTTGTGATCACATGACATGATATTCTATGATTATACCATTGTGCATGGTTGGTAGTCTATTGCTTCCCACATCCTCCCCTAAGCTGTATTTCATGGAAGTTACAAATTATGCAAGAAAAAGAAGAGGTTGACGATCTTATTGATAAAGAGGAAAACAAAAGCTAAAAGAGGAGAAGACGTTCAGGAAACTACACGTAATAGTTATAATAGCAGTGATTACAATAGCTTCCATTTATTATGGCACATATTATTCAAAGTGTTTTCCCTTTCAATAACATTTGATTCTTATAAAAATACTGTTACAAGACCTGTCTAATGTATTCTTATTTTACCTACAGGATATCAAAGATATGGGAGGTTATGGTCACATAGTTTGTTTAGTCTGGATTTAAAACAAAATTTGTTAATGCTGAGAGCATTAACCCAACCAAAGTCCTCTTCCATTCTGCTATAAGTCTGTGAAGCAGATAGAGTGAGACTGATCTCCCATGCCATTGATGTGTCCAAAGTGTCCTTTGGTTTCTAAGATAACTCACAAGACAGAGCCCATGTTGTAGAAGAAAGCAAAGCGATGAGCCTGTAGTCAAAAATGTACACATGCATACACACTCACACACACATTTACTGTATGTGAGTGTGCACATATATACATGTCTACATGTGTCTATGATCATGTCCATGATCATAATGCCATTAATATATTTTATTTCATCTCATATTATTTTCAAAAGAAGTGAGTGAAAATGCTTAGTCTATGGGTATGTAAAAAATACAAAAATTCTCATATTTGGAAGGAACTTACAAAATAATCTAGGTGGGTCTGTCTCCCAGCTTCCCCCTGAAGCCTATTTCAGTATTGATTCTAATAATGAGAAATTGGTTTTAAAGCTGTCATAGCAGATAACTGATCAGTGTTCACCATCTTGTGATGTGAATATTAATTAAGGAGTGGCCTTTGTACCTGGTGAGATGCTAAACACTTCAGCTGGCAGAGGGAGTTTTTAATATTTCCCATGTGTTCTCACATACAGCACCCATTCTTGTCATAAGGAGGAAAGTTTACTTCATGAAGGAATTTAACATCTTTAAATTGCTGTTGTTGGTTTGTGGTCTGCAGCAGTTGATCATGTTCTTTATGTATTAGGTTACTTCAACTCAACCCCTCTTTCCAAATATTTCTGCACCCTATAAATCATACAGATTGAAGGAGGCATATTCTTTTATTTATTAAACACATTCTTTGTGAATCCCATTGCTACTGTTCTTGAGGGTAAGTCATAAAGTATATACTCAATATACTCAATGGAATTCATCTGTCCTTACTATATTGGTTTATCTGCCACCAAGAAACATGCACATTTAAGAACAAAAATAAAAGAAATCTACTGATAGCAAGGGTTCTTATTTTTCTTCTACTGAGTCTTTAGGATAGTTTAAATTATGCAGCAAATCAGCCTGTTTTCCCCTGTGCCAAATACTCCCAAAGAATGAAAGTCCCTCGTTTTCCAAGTGCTATTCTTTGAGCACGTTTATCATGTTAGAAGTTTTCTAAACTACAGATCTGTAAAATATGCATTTTGCTTTCAGTGGAGTTAAGTCATCTATTATTTAAAATGTGAGGCAAGATTTTGCAACAGCATCTCCCAGAGAAACAGTACAAGGGCACTAAAGAGAAAAATTGCATTTGAATATATTTTGTGTCTTTGCAGAGAAAAAATCTTTACTCTGCTGGCTGTGTATAAGGGGACTGAGATCTGATTTGTGGAGGACAAAATATTTTAACCGGAATTTGAATCCTTGCACCAGTACTTACTACTATGGTTTCTGGCTTGAGGAACATCTCTAAATATTAGAAGGTAGATTGTTTATCTCTGTAGTAAGTATAATGACTCTTCTTTGTATTCTTTAGGAAAGCTTTGAGCTTTACATTTTTTAAAATTTGAGAATTATCTGAAATTAAAAAAAAAAACCTCTGTAGGAAAACATTGTTATTATTGAGTGATGATTTGTTATTCCTACTATTTTACTGTTTTACGTAACATTTAAACACGAAGTATAAACATTTTTTTGTCTGAACAAAGTAACTATGGTAACAAAAGTGGTGCTTATTCCTGCTCAGCCCTGGTAGCTTCAATCTTTGAAAGCCTCCAACAGAGAGTCTTGCTTTTCTCCTCTGCCACAGCCATG
Organism: Marmota marmota marmota; assembly: GCF_001458135.2. NCBI lineage: Eukaryota > Metazoa > Chordata > Mammalia > Rodentia > Sciuridae > Marmota > Marmota marmota. The sequence goes on from NW_025999977.1 coordinate 51,114,679, forward strand.
GGTTGGGTTATTGGCCTTCTTAGGTCACTTCCTTCTGTGCTGGGGGGTCTTTGACCCAAAGTCATGAACAACGCCACCACCCCTTCAAATTGCTCTGCACTCAGCAGTGGAAATTCTCCATAATCATCTCCTCCACTAAATAAAATGGGAGAAACGGAGAACTGGAATAACAGTTGGTATTAACAGTTGAGGAACTATTGGATGAGGAAGACAATCTCTAAGATCAGCTTAGAAATGATGAAACTGAAATTCTAGTTGCTGCAGAGACTTATTCAAGTCCACACAGAGAGGCAGGGGTAGAAAGTGGGACGATTACTAAGGTCTATGACTCTGTTTGGCATTTACCCCTTTGGCCTGGTTCTCCCTGGCTAATCTCTACTGTAGATTTACATTCTTTTGTGAATTAACCACAACTTGCAGATAATCATTTATTTTTTCTACTTAAATAATTCATATAAGCCTTGTTTCTAATTATTATAACAATCATTCAAGACACATATTACGGCCTATTTTTCCAGGCCGACTGAAGTGTAATTGAGAATAAAATAATATAATTTAAGGTATAAAATGTGATGCTTTAATAGAGGCATGCATTGTTATAAGACCACCACAATAAAGCTAACAACTATCACCTCACCCTTTTAGTGAGAATACTTGAGATTTACTCTTCTAATAAATTCCACATATGCAACATAGTTTTTATTCTAGTCAGCATGCTACACATGGTGTCCAGAACTTATCCGTCTTCTGTTGGACATCTTGTGTTGTTTCACCAAAGGCTCCTATTTCCCCACCTATGAACTCAGTAACCACTTTTCCATCTGTTTGTTTCTACGAATTTGAATTTTTAGATTCCATATATAAATAAGACCATGCAGGGTTGATCTATTTGTTTTACTGGGCCTAGTCCACTAAGGTGTCATCCATGTGGTCACAAATGGCAGGGTTTCCTTCTTGTTCCACACTAAGTAATATGCCATTGTGTTCCATGTATTAACTCTATAAACAATGAGTATTCATTTGCCTGTAAATGGGAATTCAGGATATGTTGCAATAGTGCTGCAATTAACACATTTATGTTTATATCTCTCTAAGATCGTGACTTTCTTTCTTTAGAGTATATTCGCAGAAGTGTGATCACCAAATCACATGATCACCTATAAGTTTTATTTATAAGTTTTTGGAGAATTTAACACTGTTTTTGATAGTGTCCATATGTAAATATTCCCTTTCTCTACCTCTTCATCCTATACATGTCCTCTGGCTTTTGTTGATACCATTCGAACAGCTGTGCACTGGTACTTGTTGTGGTTCTAACTTGCATATCCTGGATGCTTAGAGATGCTCAGCATCTTTTTGTATACCCAATGGTCATTTGTCCAGAAAATCATCTTTTTTGGAAAACTACCTATTCAGATCTTTTACCCATTCTCTGCATTGGATTGCTTAATCATTTGCTCTTGATATGCATGGATTCATCATATATTTGTATATTACCCTTTATTTGGTGTATACTTTGCAAATATTCTCTGTGACTCCCGGGTCACCCCTATACCTTCTTTATTGTTTCATTAGCTGTGTAACAGTTGGGAACAGCAGCTTGTCTGTTTACTTTTGTTTTTGTTATCTGTGGTGTTGATGTCATATACAAAGATGATCACTGAGACCAATGTCATGGAACTATTCTCTTAACTTTCTTCTAGAAGTATGGCTGTTTCAGTGCACACATATAAGTCATCAATCCATCTTGAGTACAGTTGTACATATTGTGTAAGGATCCAATTTCATTTTTTCCTTGAAGTCCTCTAGATTTCCAAAACCACTGATTATAGATGGTGTCTTTCCCAATTGTCTTCTATGTGTTCCTGTTAAAACTTCGGCCATATATGCTTTGGTTTATGCGTGAGCTTTCCATTCTGTTCCATTGGTCTGTGTGCCTGCTTTTCATGCCGGCATGATCCTGTTGTTACCACTGGAGTCTTGTAATAGGATTTGAAACAAGGAGTATGGTGTCTCCAAATTTGTTCTTCTTTCTACAAATAGTTTTGCCTGTTGGGTTCCAGAAGAATTGGGGAATTGTCATTGGAATTTTTAGAGGAAATTAATTTTAAGAGATTTCAATGGAATTTCTTGGTCACTTAAAAGCATTTTGATATCATTGATTTTTTGAGTTCATGAAAATGGGATGTCTTATTCTTTCCAATTTCTTTCATTAATGATATGTAGTGTTTGGATTATAATCTTTCATCTATTTGGTTAAATTTGTTATTAAGTACTTTAATTTTTAGAAGCTTATACCAGTGGAATTGTTTCCTTTTTTTATTTTTTGTTGTTGTTAGCAACAACAACAAGCTCAGTGGGGATGTAACCGCTGAGCTACATCCCCAGCCCTTTTTATTTATTTGCTTTTTTCAATTTTGAGTCAGGACCTTGATAACTCAAGTTCCTGAGTTGCTGGGATTTCAGGTGTGTGCCATCATGCCCAGAGGGATTGATTTTTAATTTCTTTTTACAAAGTGTTTGTTGTTAGTGTATAGAAATGCTACTGGATTTTCTGTTGATTTGAAATCCTGCAAATGTATTGAATTGGTTTATTCCTACCAGTTTTCAATGGAGGTTTTAGATTTTTTAATGTATAAGGTTATGTCATCAACAAATAGAGAGGAGTTCAATTTTCTTTCTGATTTCAGTGGTTTTTATTGTTTGTGTTGCTTAGTTGATGAAGTAGGACTTCTGATAAGATATTATACAGAAGTGGTGGTAAAAGTGGAATCTCTGTCTTGTCCCTGAGCTGGGTGGAAAGACTTTCAGATTTTCACCACAGCATGAAATGGTGAGTGTGGGCTAACCAAAATGACTATTGCTATGTGGCAGCATAGTTCTTCAATATCTAATATTTTGAATTGGTGGTTAAAGTGTGTCTGATTTTTTAAATGTTTTTCAGGGTTTTTAGAGAACATCCTATAATTTTTATCCCTCAGTGTAGCTAAGGTGTCATGTTACTCAATGATTTGCATACATTGGACTATTCTTGCATTCAAGGGATAGATCACACTTGGTTCTCTTTTTAATTCACTGATTAACATAGTTTGCTACCATTTTGTTGAGTATCTGAGTCTGTCCATCAAGGTCTGTGATCATGTTTTCTTGTAGTGTCTTGTGTGGCTTTGTCATCAGGGTAATACTGACCATGTATGAGAGGTTTTGGAATGATCCCTCCTCCCTCTCCACTCACTTGGAAGTGTTTGAGAAGGACTTGTAGTAATTCTTCTTTAAATGTTTGATGGGGTTTACCAGGGAAGGCGTCAGCTCCTAGGATTTTCTTTGAAGGGAGATTTCGATTCACAATTTACTCTCTTTATCCATGACTAGTCTATCTAGATCTTGTATTTCTTCTTGTTTCAGGATAAGTAATTAACATGTTTCTTGCAGCTGATCCACTTTTTTTCAGGTTCACTAGTTTCTAGGCATATAATTCTGAATGGTAATCACTTCTGATCCTTTTTTTTAAATTTTAGCTCCATTGGTTATAATGTTTATTCTTTCATGTCTAATTTGGGTATTTTTGGTTTTCAGTCAAATTAAAATTTTATTAAGTTTGTATATCTTTTCTGATCAACTCTGACTTCCATACTTTTTAAAAATCTCTTTTCATTTATTTCTGCTGTATTTTATTTATTTTCTGATTGTTATTATATCCTTTCTTCACCCTACTTAAGACTTAAGATTGTTCTTTTATCTGGTTTCATGAGGAATAAAGTCAGATCGTTTTCCATCACTATTTATTAAAGAATCCCTCCATTCTCCAGGTGTATTTCAGCACCTTTGTCAAAGATCAATTGGTTGTAGATGTTAGGCTTACTTCTGCCCCATTCTGTTCCATTCTGCTGTTTTTATCCTAATACAACATTCCTAGACCACTACAGCTTTTGAATATCTTGAAATGAGGCTGAGTGATTCTTCCTACTCTGTTATTTTGGCTCATAATTTTTGTCTTATTATGTTTTTCTTTCCTTTTTTTTCCATCTTGCCTCAGATCTTAGAAAGCTTTTAGCTCTTCCCCATTCATTATGATGTTAGCTGTTGCTGTCTTATAAATGCCATTTATAATGCTGAGCTTTGTTGTAGAGCAATGTTAAAATTTTATCACAAGACTTTTATGTCTCCATTGAGATGATCATGTGATTTTTTCCCTTTATAATGTTGATGTGATATATTACCATTATTCATCTGCAGTGTCAAACCATCCTTACCTCCCTAGAATGAATCATATTGAATCATAGTGAATAGATTTTTTGTTTGTTTGTTTTTTGTTTTTGTTCCTAACGTCCAGTTTGGTGTGGAAAGATTTGCACTTTGACTTTCCCACACCTACACATTTCTTTTGGGCAGCATAATTTACCTGATTTTGAAGTTATAAATGATTTATTTTCCTTCATGTAGCTTATAAAGTGTTGTTTCATTTACTAACTTGTTTGTTTTGTAATTGCTTCTTTTTAATTATGCATGACAGTAGAGTCCATTATGATAAAATTATTATACATGCATGGAATATATCTTATTCTAATTAGGGTCCCACTCTTATAGATGTACATGAAGTTGGTATTTACTATGGTGTATTCATATATACATTTTTAAAAGTATTTTCTGCAGCTTAACAAATGGTTGAAGTTGTAGAAAATTTTAACGTTTGTGTCTTTTAGCCTTCAAACTACAGATATAAGTGATTGAAATGTCACTGTTTTTGTATAATATTTTGAATTTGAATCTATACTCCTTTTTAATTTTTATTTTACATGTTCATTTGTTTCCATATTACTAATTACTATTAATTTGTTTATCTTAAAGGGCTACATTTTCTATCTTTGTAGGACAGGAATAAGCTAAGGAACTCCATCCTGTGATTGGTAGATCTACATTTCTTTGGGAAAATCTTTCTCTTTCATGTTTGAAGACCTTCTTTCACAGTTAAACACTTGAATGCCAGAGAATTTCTGTTTGTTCTGTTTTGTTTTACATTCAGATTTTTAATGTATCATTCTACTCCTGGCCTATCTTTTTTACTGTAAAATCTTCTGATGACCTATTATTTTTCCCTTCTATTTTTTTACGCCTTTTTTTTTCCCTTGGTGAATTTATGTGTGTGTGTGTGTTTCATAGTTCATTTTTAATGTATTTTGTGACTTATATTTTGAGTCAAAACAGTTGGGAGACTCTTTAATATGCTTGGATGTCTATATCTCCCAGCTTTATAAAGTTTTTAGTCACTATTTGGTTAAATAACTTTATTGTCCCTCTTTCTCTCCTGCATTTTAATAAACTTCCCATAATTCTGTTGTTTTTTCTTTCGATGGCACATCATAGATCTCATAGGCATTCTTCATTCCTTTTTTTTATTTCTGTGACTTAGTAATTTTCACAGGACCCTTTTATAACTAATCAATTGCTTCTTCTACTGATCAGTTCTGCTGTTGCTTCCTGTTGCGTTTTTCATTTTGTTTATATTATTCTTCATCTTCAGGTCTCCTTTTGGCACTTTTTAAAAATGATTCCTGTCTCTATATTGGGCTTTCTGTTTTATTTGTCTTGTTTATTTTACTTAGTTGTCTACCTGAAGCTTGGTAAACTTAAGATATTTATTTTGAATTCTTCATCGTGTGATTGGTAGATCGAGATTTCTTTGGGCTCAGTTACTTGATATTTATAGCATTCCTTTGATGTTGCCATGTTTATAAATTGTTTTCCATGTCCCTTGACATCTTCAATGGGATGCCTTTACAACTGAGGAATGTGGAGTTACCTCTATCTGCCCTGGTTGCCTCAGTGTTCTGGATAGGGAAGAAATAAATGGAACATATGCATTATCCCTCCTGAATTGGGGAGCTGGTGCTCACTTACCAGGTGGTTGCTTTCCCCACAGTAGAAATAATAGTCTGAGGGTTCTTTCTCGGGACTGAGCTGCATCACCTTGGTGGACAAGGTCAAACTGTTTTTCTTAACATCATCCATGGACGTATTCTCAGGTTTTTATTTTTTTTTTATTCCAGTGGTGAGTTTGAAGTCCTCTGATAGATTCCCCAATTCCTACAAAGGCACTCCTGTCCATGAGAGATTATAAAAATTGCTCTTTTGTGGGAGGATGGTAGTTGAAAGCTCCCATTCTGCAATTTTCCCTGATGTCCTATATATAATTTTCATATGAAAAATAACTAAAATTTTGTTAGATTAGGTAAGTTTTCCAAAAGCACATATTAGGTAAGTGATGAGTCACAATTTTAACTCGATTTCATCTCACATGAAAGCCCATATTTCTCTGCTGGGCATGCTGTCAATCTTAAATTTGCTTGCCCTCCCCCTGACCAGTTGTCCTGAATCCACCTTAAGACTTCTCAGCAATAGTTTGGATATTGCTGAAGAGTCTCTGCTGCTGGATTGTACACCTGGCGCCACCACATTTCTCAACACCTATTATCGGGAAAATGAAAATACTGTAATATAGTTTCTGGTTGTTTAAAAATGAGTTAAATGCATATGCACCATGCCTGACCTATATGTAGAATTCAATAAAAAAATAGTTGTCATTGTCATTAGTTTTTATTGCAGCACAAGTAGCAATGGTTGTTGCATATGCACATTTGGGGATTGGCTTCTTTCTACTTAATTTTAATTAGGACCTAGTTAATTTCTATTGTAACTTGTTTTTAAATTTTTAAAATAATGTCCTCATTTAAACTTGGATTATGTTTCCAGTTTGAACTATTATTTTCACTGCTACCTTTAAATGTTGAGTGTATTTTGTAAAAAAATATACGCCTTTGTATAATATTCTTAATCGCAAAACATTTATTTTGCCCCAAAATAACAATGATCATTAATATTTTCTATAGGCAATATTTAGTATGTGTGCATCCTACTTAAAGATGAAATTTTTTACTAAAATTTTTATGATGTCTGTCACCTATTCTGTGTGAACTACATTAGAGTCTGGGGAGTTTGAGTTGTCTATTTCTACAAGGCTTATGTCAACCAATATAACAATATTATTAAATCACAACCACTCTGTGCCCCTGTTGGTTCAAATTCCAAAGTGCAACTGTAAACATTACTGCTTCTGCATCCACGTATAGGTTTCCTCTTCAAAATAAAGATGTACTGAGTTTTTAAAACATTTTAACCTTTCTGAACTCATGATGCATCTTTCTAAAATTGTGGCCTTATAGTTCCTGTCAATCAGACATTAGCAATAATACAGATGTTATGGTCTGAGCATGCACAGTCAACAAATGTAGCATCAAAACTTAAAAAAAAATTGCAGAAGCAAAGTGGAAAAATTTTTAATACCCAGTTTCAAATTGAATATTAAGATGGGAGGAAGGAGGTGACAAATTAGACTTTCGGTCAATGTTTCAAAAGTAGAAGTAAATATTGCAAATTTGTGTGACTAGCTTTAAGTTCTTTATGAATTATTTTAAGATTCTCAGCAACACCAATACTTCTTTTGAGCACAGAGAATTATATTACATGGACAAAATATAGGATTAACAAATCTGGGTTGAAAAGTGTTCAACAGAAGTAAACTTCAAATGCGTTGAAATTTAAAGAGTAACTTAAACAATTCATTTTTTATTAAGTTTCAGAAGGTCTGTCATTAATAATTCAGGAAGTATTCCATATAGTAGGAGCGATGTGTCAGTTACATTGGCAGTAGTTTTTACTTTTTTAGCGGCACAAAGTAAAAAAGGTGCATTTTATTACCTATTATGTCTTAGATTCACTGAAACGTACTATTCAAGGATCTACAATGCCATAAGAACCTGAGCTCCTCCAAGTTTAGTCCCATGTGCTACACATCCTCGCATTCTCCCTGCCAAGTACATTTGGCACAGGGAGAAAGATATTAAATAAACACATGAATAAACAAATTAAATATTTATTTTCATGTACATGCTCTGTCCCTCTCAGTGTGGCACAGGCTTTTGATTTATTTTTCAGTTTATGCATTGGAAACTTATTGGGTTCCTAATATATTGGGATTTAAAGGGTAGGAAAAAAATACACAGTTTTCGCTTTCGTGGTCTAATAAATAAATGGTAACACAAATGGAAAGATATTCCAGTCTGTGCTGAATGCTATAACAGAAGTATGTTTGAGATTCAATGGAAACAAACAAAAAATGGTGCAGTATATTTACCATGTTGTTAGGCAGGACTCCCTAGAAGAATAGGGACTTTAATTAAGACTTGAATGTGCTTACAAGATGAATGAAGCAGTGTAGATCCTCTAGGTGAAGGGAAACGCATCCATACAACCAATGAAGCAAGAATAGCCCAAAATCCAGAGTGGCAAACAAGCAAGTCCTGTGCATCAGAAACTAGAAGTATTTGGACATGTTTAGAGGAAAACACAGAGCTAGTTTTTGGAGGTTTTCTGCCATAAGAAATATGGTGGATTTCTGATTCATACAAAACATCCCACAAATGTTTCAAAGCAAAGGTTTGTACCAAGTTGATGTCCAATTAATTGTGGAAAGGTGATTTGGGATATGAGTGAATCCCCACTACTAAACAATGAGCTTTGCATTTCCCCAGAGGGCCTCTCAATTCATGTACTTATCTATTTGTTATTCTCTGTAATTTAGTATCATTGTTCATCTCCAAGACATGAGAGTTTGACCCTGGAGAGAACAAGTAATTTGCTTTTGAGTTTGAATGGAAGATGAAGGAAAGGGGTTCATGGTGTTGACATTTATATGCTGATAAACGTGTGGGTAAATGTGGGAAGTTTATTACCAAATGTGACCCTTCAAAGTGTCAAACTGGCAATGTCAGAGACAATCACCCTGCATGGACCAGGAGTCAGGCAATCAGTCTGGGTTATTTAGATCCCAGAAGAAGTCAAAGATCTTTTTACATCCATTTTAATTCATATTCTCAAAGCTGCTTCTTCTTCGGTATTCCTGATGGAGCCTGTTATTACCTGTTCTCTCTCCATTGAAAAGCAAGCCCTTTGAACTATGCCTCTGTAGTGAGTCATTTCTGGATTCTGTCTCATTGTTTTCCATATAGACAGTAATACTATGACAATAGCTTGTGAATTTAATGGGGTCTGTTCCATTCTTCTTGTAGTTTTACCTTTTCAAACTCTCTAACTACAAATTCTCAGATTTGGTACAAGTTGATCATTTCTGATGTGTTTATTTTTTCTGGCCCTTATTTTATAGACAATGCATGTGTGTATAAAGGGGCACTTTACCAGTGAGCTGCATCCCCAGTTCATTTGTAAAATTGCATTTTGAGATAGGTTCTCACTAAAGTTGCCCAGGTGGCCTCCAACTTAGGATTCTCCCAGTCACTGAGATTGCAGGTGTACTCCACCAATTCAGCTTTGAAGACAGTTTTTAAGCTATGTTAAGTCTCGGTTCTGATTGAGCATAACGTGAGGTTCATGTTATGATTTCAGTGGTCTTTGGTGTGGCATGTGACAGGCAGAAGTTTCCTTTGTCCTTGTCATTTTATTTGTTTTGTTCGGGTCCTACAGTGAAACTACATTTCTGGGGTTCTCTAGCAGCTGTGATGCCCTCAGCCTGATGTGGGTTTGGCCTTCCTTGATGCAGATAAGTGGAGTGATGTTAGACTTTTTGAAGGTGATGGACAAGTGCTTCCACATTTCATGGGGAGCAGAGCAGGATGCTCTCATCTGCAGACTGGGAACATCCACCTTGGACTGTGATGTGTGAGAGTCACACATATATCAGCTACAGCCACCAAAATGCTGAGCTCCTCTTGTGGGCTCCTCAGCTCTAAAGAAAGCTGTCCTTAATAACATCTGAAAAGCATGCGAGGAGATTATGGTGGGCATTAAGAGGCCAGCTGACCCCAAAGAACACCAAAATCGCTTGTCAAGGAGATGAGCCATCAGGAGGTGTGAGGAGGTAGAGCTTGTGTCCACAGACTCCAGGCAAGTCAGGTGCTGTTGCCTGCTGTGTAGACAGCTGTCTAAGAGGAGCAGGACTGGTGCTTCCAGAGCTTCTGCAGAACAGTTCTGCTTTCGACATTTCCAGTCAGTATTTCATGGCTTAAGCACAGAGGTGTGGAATATGGTTCAGTTACTAAAACAAATTCCAGCTTGAACTCTGGGAAGGAACACTGGAAAGTAATTTAAGGAATCAAGTGCCCAGTTCACCTGTCTGGGGCTTAGAATGGCACACACTTCCTATGACAAACTGGAGTAAAACCCAAAGTTAGGATGGACACCAAGCCAGCCACACAGGCGGAGTGAGGGAGGGAGAGACAAGTTTGGGGCACATGGAAGCCCCCAGACCTCTGCTGGCTCCATGCACACTGGCCTCGGGAGAGTGACAGAAGGCCTTTCCAGACCTCCCCCAGGGCATCCTGATGATGGAGTCCTCACTGGCCACATACTGGGAAGAGCAGAGCCTAGCAGCACAGGATTTAGAAACCTTTAGCTCAGCCAGACAAGACAGACAGGAAGTGACATTGTCAAAATGTGCACATGGAATTGAATCTTTTAAATTGTGAAATATCCACAAACTTGATATTCATAGATCTTATTTTAATTGTGAGATATCATTAAGTTAATCCTATTAAGATAGCCTCCAATTATTGGATGTATTTGAAAATAATCAAAGCCAGACAAATAATAAAATGATAAAATGGAATGTTGTATTAAAAAAATAGAAGGCAATTGTTTTTATAACACTAGCAGCAATTAGGGCATTAGGAAAAAAGTGATAAATTAAATGTCAGAGCCAAATTAAAGGTTTAGAAATGCAATCATAAGGAATACTAAACAAAGCATAGATGGAACAGATCATTAATAAAACTAGTTTTCTATTTGCCAGAAATGAAGGAGGAGTAGCCAAAACCACAAGGTAAGCCTAAAGTTCCGAAGCTCATGTAGACAGTGGAAGGAACTAGAGAACACCCCTTCTGAACACTTGTAAGTTTTATTTTTAATATGGTTGCAATGAGTATTGTTAACCTGTGGTGTTGAGAGTTTCCTGGGTGCAGGAGTATGCATAGTGCCAGAGCTTCCAGAATACAATTCCCTGTGCATCAGTCACTGATTTTGAGTTTACACTCAGGATTGGGTAGAAAGGTATAGACACAGAATTTGGATTTGAGGCCTGGATGTGGGAATGTTTGAATATTTGTTGTTCTCCAAACATTTAATCATCTTGATTCTGGGGAAAATAGGATTTATAGGAGAAATAGGGTTATGGATGAACCACACAAACCAACACATCTTCATGGGAAACATGTCATGATGCAGTAGCAACTTCAGGATAATTTAAAATCATTTTTAAAGGTAGAATTTCTGCAAAATAATTGCAGAAACATATTTGGTTTTACCAGTAAAATCAGTTAATTCCTTCAATGTCAGGGGAGTACAAGAAAGTTTGAAGTACTCATTTACAGAGACAAGGACAAGAGGCAATTAGATAAAGGAGAATCGTGCAAAGAGCACCTGTTAGACAGGGAAAGGCATGTTGCCAAAGTGAACAAAGACAAAAAGAGAAAAGGTGAGGTGAATGAACATCAGGCCCAGTGATCCACTCCCCATGCCTGTGTTCATCTGTCTTCATGAACTTTTCATTCAAATGCACTTACTTGAATGGCATAAAAGTAGTAAAGTAATGGAAGGGAATTATAAATGAACCAACTTGACTAGGACATTATAGTGGTATTAACTCCCTACAGACAAGCTAAATGAGTCAATCTAAATCATAGAAACTTGTATTAGAGCCAGACAGACTTTACTAAAGACCATTATCAAATGCTTTACTATTGCAAGCGTTTGACTTTTTACATTTTTAGACAGCAACTCAAGTGTAAATATGCATGAAAATATAAATTATAATTTTCAAAATTTTCACTACATTGAAAACCACTACATCATAGAATTAAGTGTAAGGGTAGCCTACCATGATAGCAAGGGTAGCCTACCATGATAGTAACAGCCCATGAAATCTGAAAAACCAAGGTATCTGTTCCTGATATATCCCATAAAATGCAGTATGGGATGTAGCAGGAACAGATAGGGACCAGTGTAGGTCCACATGTAGTGGGTATAGGTGCACTCTTACAGGTAACACAAAGCCTTTGGGAATATCTTCGGTACGAAGTCATGTGACCTTCTTAGGGCTGAAGCTAACTCACACAGTAGAATACTTTTAGCAAGAGTACATTCAAGCAACTTTAGCCATTGTTCAGACATGAAGTTTTAATGAGTGTGAAACAGAACAGTCTCAATAGAGATAGAAATTTAGTAACAGACAGGAAAGATAATGTAGAAACTGGAAATTATAATTTTTAGGTTGTAGTCCTTTAGGGTTTCCTGGTAAACTCATTATGACACAAAAATTCTAGGTTTTTTTTTCTTACAGAAATATGGCTAGAGAAAGTAACACCAAAACTCAGATCAACATACTAACATAGTTAAACAACTATAACAAGAAACTCTTAGAAGTGGTTTGGATGCAAAACGTTTAATTGAGATTTTCTCCATTATTAAGCTTGCAACTATTAAATATAGATTAAATATACACAAAGGGCTTTAGTTTCTGCAGAATGTTTTGTGCAATTAGCATCCATTGATGATCTACTGGATGGATCTGTTAGCCCAACCTAAGCTGCAAAGTGGTGGTATCCTATCATTCCTGGCTTATCTGCTATAATACTTCTACAAACAAGAAACTTCTTGTGTTACATTATATGCTTACTCTGCATACTATTTACATAACAAAGACATGACATATATATATATATATTTTTTTTTTCTGTTCCTTTATTTCTTTTAAAATGATTAGATTCTTAGCATGTTAAAATAGTGATCGTTTTAAATATATTTTTTATAAATTCATCTATTTTGAATGTTCCATAATCTATTTAATTTTATTTTGAATATTTGGTTCAATAAGAAGCTTCTTTGAAATGACCCCTAAGTCCCTTAACATGACTTCACTCTTCTTGGATACCTCTCCTGCCTTCTGCAAAGATGAGATGCTTTGGGCTTAGCTTATATTCATTCTGTGCCATGAGGGAGGTTTTTTTAATATAAAAAAGAAGTAAAAAGCTTTTCTATACTCCAACAATAATTCAGCTGAGGGAGAAATCAGGAAAACCATCTTATTTATAATAACTTCAAAAAAAATTAAACACTTGGGAATTAATCTAACAAAGGAAGTAAAAGAGCTCTACAATAAAGATTATTGAACACTGAAAAAAGAAATTAAAGAAGACCTAAGAAGATGGAAAGATATCCCATGTTCTTGGATAGGCAGAATTGATATTGTCAAAATGGTCATTCTACTAAAAGCAATATACAGATTAAGTTCAGTCACCCTTAAAATACTAATGACATTCTTCACAGAATTAGAAAAAAGATTACATTTGGAAAAATAAGAGACCCAGAATATCCAAAGCAATACTAAGCAAGAAAAGTGAAACAGGAGGCATCCCAGAGCCTGATCAGAAATAATACTACAGATCTGTAGTAACAAAAAAAACAGCATGGCATCAAAACAGACATGGTGACCAACAGAACAGAATACAATAGACACATACACATACCAGTAGCCATCTGCTATTTGACAAAGGTGCCAAAATATATCTTGGAGAAAAGATAGTCTTTTTAATAAAACTGGGAAAACTGTATTGCTATATGTATTATAAATGAAATTAGACCCTTTTGTATCACCCCAAACAAAACTCAAATGGAAATGGATTAATATTGAGGAATTAGACCAGAAATAATACAACTGCTAGAAGAAAACATATGGTCAACACTCCATTATTTATGTACTGGCACCAACTTCCTTAACAAGATTCCTAACACTCAAGAAATAAAATCCCCAATCAGTAAGTGTGATGCCATCAAACTAAAAACTTCTCCACAGAAAAAAAAAAAAAAAACAGTTAAGAGTATGAAAAGAAAACCTATAGAATTGGATATAATCTTGGCCAGCTACTCCTCTAATAGGGAATTAATATTAAGAATATGAAAAGATCTCAAAAAAAACCACTTGACACAAATTAAACAAATAACTCAACCAATAAATGGGCAAAAGAACTAAACAGAAACTTCTCAAAAGCAAAAACACATAGGATCAACAAATATATGAAAAAATGTTCAATATATGGACATGTGTAATGTTCAAATCAGGGTAAGCATGTCTGCCTTCTCAAACGTTTGAATTTCTTTATCAATAAAAACATTCAAATCCTTTCTTCTAGATTTTGGAAATACAAAGAACATTATCATCCCCTAAAGTTACCCAACTGTGCAGGGAAGTACTAGAATTACTTCCTCCTAAGTGTAATTCAAACCATCATCAGCTTCTAACCCAACCTCCCTGTCCATCCCCCAAGCTGTGATAACCAGCACTCTCCTGTCTACCTCCATGAGACCTGCTCTGTAAAGTCCACCTGAGAAAGATCACATGGTTCTTGTCTTGCTCTCCCTGGCTTACTTCAATTTAACCTACTGATTTCCAACTATACCTTTGCAACTGATAGAATTCCATCCTGTTTTTGGCCTTTAGCTACATTCCATTGTGAATAAGTACAATATTTTCTTTATTCATTGATCAGTACGTGGACACTTAAGTTGTTTTTAAGTCTTAGTTATTGTGAATACTGCTTCAGTAAACGTGGGAGAGCAAATGGCTCGTCAACATACTAAGGAAGTGTATTTTACAGTCTTTAATTTAGTCACTGGCAGGCCGATTCCTATTTAAAAATAAATAAATAAGAACCTCATTTTGAAGTAGTTTTCTAGCCCCGTCATTCAAATTTTCCTAATACAAGTATATATTTTTAAATCTTTTGTTTGATCAAGATGCAGGAGCAGTTAGTAAGACAGCATTTCTTGGATACAAAGGTAAATTGAGTTTTGGAAGTAATTTTTATTATTTTGAGGCAAAAACTCACTTAAACATAAAAAAAAATGATGAATTAAAATTACCACTAGCATCTCCTTCCCTGGGAATTCAGACCCAAATTTTGTTTAGGATAGGCAGCTCAATACAAAATATAAAGTTATTAATTAAAAGAACATATTATCATTGGCACATTCAACATGTTTCTGGTGAATTATCTGTGTTACAAAGCCCCTATGTAAAGAGTACATTCTTGGTGAGTAAAGATGTCATGGAATGGATGTGCAGTTATTCCTTTTGAAATTTTTATTAATGTTAAAATAGATAATAATAAAATACTGATACATTCATACTTCAAAATTCACCAAAGTAAGAAATCACCAAGTATTTTTTAAGCCTCTACTAATTGTACAAATGTAATGCAGGTAGATTTTCATGAAATTATATTTTTGTTTTGAAACCAAATTATAAATGTGGACATGTGGGCAAGTAATTATGCTCCCTTGTTATAGCAAGGAATAATTTATCATGCAACTGATTGCTCCTCCAGGCATTCTCAGAGTAATTTCCAGGTAATAAAAATAGTGCAAGAATATGTCAAAGTGAAATTAGCCTCAAATAAAGGCCTCCCAAGAAAAGTAATTGGGGATCTTTCCTAACTCGAGTGTGTTGCAAGAAGTTATTAGCACGCAAATAACAGATAATAACTGGGTGTGTGCTTCTAAAGTATATATATATTTTTTTCTGGCCTGGCATGGTGGCTAGGCATGTTTTACGTTTGGGGTGTGAATAGATTAAGTTTACAATCAAGCTCATGGATTGTTACATGAAGACACTGCAGATGACTGCAGGATATTAATGTGAAGCTTTAAGATAAGGAAGAAAAAAAATCAGAGTGTCTTAAATGCAATTATCATGAACTCAGAATCTCAATTTCCACCTCCTCTCTAAAATGGCATATGATTTTTAACATCACCAAATTTGCTTGTGATTCAGCACTAACAGAGAAAGCCCACACAAGAGTGTCAGACCATTAATAATTCAGACTGAACTTTTTATCATGTAGATATAGTTTTATTTTTGCAATCCCTAAACACATATTGAGGGAGGTTGACTGTATTCTAGTTTAGCTATTTAGGAAGCTGGCAGTGTTCTCACAATGACTTTCAGATTAAAATTCTCTAGCTCTGCTTTTCAAAAGACAAGATTCTTCCTGATAACTAAATTCACTGTAACATTTCTTTAAAATAGAATTGAGATGAGTTCATTTTACCTCCTCCTCCATTACCCGTTGTAAAGAGTGAACAATCAGAACAAATCAGGGCATTTTAGAAGAGTGGGCAGAGAACAGTGCAGCTTTCCCTTCTGCAGGTGCACTGACTTAATAGTCCTAGCAAGTCATAGTTTATTGTTAACGTGAAGCAGGCAAGGGACCAGGAAGCCCTACCAGAGTTATAGATGCAAAATGTGAAACTGAAACTTTTGCATCTGATTTCCAGTTCTGCTTCTTAATACATAGTGTTTATGGGAGAGTTTCTTAACCTCTTTGGGCCTGCTGCCTCATCTGTGGAAGGTGCATAAGAAGTATTTCCCACTTAAAATAGTGGTGGTTTTTAAACATTGGGTTGAACCCTCTGCCTAGAAATGTGTATTAAGCAAGTATACCTTCAAATTTTCTTTCTATATCCTTTTTAGGATTCAGATGAATCATTTATCACCTTCAAACATGTATCTGTGACCAATACAGGTAATAATAGCCACTGCCTCTTAATTATTCACCCTGTACCAGATTGTTCTAAGAGCTTTTCATGGATCAACTTACGTGGTCATCACCAGTCCTCTCTGCAGAAGGCTCTGATATTACTCTCGTTACAGATGCTGAGGTGAGACAGTGGACATACATGTTGCAGTGTTTAAGATTCCACAGTAATAAATGGCAGAATGGAGTCCTGTGCCTAGCTGCAGATTGCCAGTTCCTTGAGAGGACAGGCACCTTCCATGGCCCACTACAGGTAGCAGCACTCAGACAGCACATCTGTGTTTTTACACAATAAATACTGCATGTGTAATTGGATAAGAGTTAAACAGCAAAACCCAGTAGGGTGCCTCATGCATGAGGAGGGGGCTATGGTACTTACTGCAAGGAACAGCAGAAAACACTACTGAGAAAGTCACCTCCAAAACCCCCCCTCAGAGCCTTTAGCTTTTTATGTTTGTGTCCTCATTAGAGGAAACCTATCAGGTGCTAAGGATATTATCTCATTCATTTTATTTTATTTTTTGGCACTTGATGCAAAATAACACTTCAGGGAATGTTCATCGAATTGACCTCAATTTTGAAATATCTCTCCACTTTTGACCAAAGTGGGAGCAGCTTATTATTCTCTGAGTTTACTCAGGTGTTCAAATATGTATAGATCTTGAGAGTCTGATCTTAAATTTCTTATGAAATCATAAGTGTACAGCAAGAGTCAAGGTGATTGTGAGTAGAACAAAGACAGTGGACTGGCCTTACTGTGGATTACATATTAAAATGCTATTAATTCAGTAAGTGCAACATGGTACGGGTTTAGCCAAGAGGTCATTTCAATAAGTTTTGAGAATTGGACTCATGTATATATAAAATTCCTACATAGTATGCATGTAATAAGTAATAAAATGTATAATAAGTAATGCTTCTACTCAGTAGCAAAGGAGTGATGGAATAATTTTGATTAGGTGGGGTATCCTTTCAGATGCAGGAGCATATCAAGTGAGACTAGAATCCCAGACGTTCTAGGTAGATTTAAAAGGAATCTGTAAAACCAAAAGCAAACAAATAAATGAAAACCTAAACTGAAATAGTGACTTCCGAGTTGTCACAATAACACAGGCCAGTTTCTAAATCCCTTATATCCTGCTGTTGTCATGGCTTCATAGCATAGCGTACACTGTGCTGAGCACCAAACCAATCTTCTTCAGTTGTCATTAACTGTGCAGTTCTTTGAGCAAGGTAGATCAGAAAACATGACTGGTTTTTTTGGAAATTATCTTTTTAAAGTAGTTAATTCAATTTCTTTCAAATGTAAATTTTTCTTCTGTCTAGACTTCAGGCAGGTAGATCTGTGGCTTTTGTAGGACTAATCTAAAGAGCTTATGTATTCTTCTGCCCTTTTGCTTTGACCTGGGTAATGAGGCCATGTACTTTTTAATATTAGCACAAATTAAGAGCAATACCAGAGGCATCACCATAGCTGATCTCAAATTATACTGAACAGTTATAGTAACAAAAACACCACCACACTGGGAGCAAAACAGACATGAAGAACAAAGGAATAGAGTACAAGAGATGGAGACAAATTCTCAGAGACACAGTCAGTTATCCAACACTTGACATACACTGGAGAAAAGACAGCCTTTTAAACAAATGGTGCTGGGATTAATGGTGCTAGGAAAATGGGATGTCCATACGTATAAGAATGAAATGCAGATCCCCATCTCTCATCCTGCTCAAAGTCAACCCCACATGGATCCAAGACATAGTATTAGACCAGAAATTCTGGCACCATTGGAAGAAAATATAGACTCAACATTCCAACATATTGACACAGGCACTGGCTTCCTTAACAAAATCTCTGAAGTGAAAAAAATTAAACCAAGAATTAATAAGTGGGATGACATCAGACTAAAACACTTCTGCTCATCAAAGAAAAGTATGAGGAACATGAAGTCTAAAAAATGGAAGAAGAATATCTCTTCTATCTGAAATTCAGACAGGAAATTATATCCAAAATATATAAAGAACTCAAAAAACTTAATACCTGTAAAACAAATATACTAGTTAATAAATGTTCAAAAAAACTCAACAGATATTTCTCAAAAGAAGAGATCCAAATGGAAAATAAATATATGGAAAAAATGTTCAATATTAATAGCAATCAGGGAAATGAAAATCAAAACTACATTGAACCAGACATGGTGACACAGGATCGTAATCACAACAACTCAGGAGACCGAGGAAGGGGGATTACAGGTTCAAGCAATTTAGCAACTTAGCAAGGCCCTAGGGACTTAGTGAGACCCTGTCTCAAAATAAAACATGAAAAAATAGACTAGTGATGTGGCTTAGTGTTTAAGTAATGCTGGGTTCAATCCTTGGCGAAAAAACAAAACAAAACCAAAAATCTGCACTGTGAAATTACATGATTTCTGAGGTTGTGTCCTAAGAGGGTGTCACATCTCCACATGGTTTTGTCGGAGCACTCACCCTTCGTGTTGTAAAGAAGCCAAGTAGTGTAAGGACAGACCCTGTATGGATGCTCCTGCCAACCTCAGGCAGCGAGTCATTGCTGCCTGCATGGGGAGGCCAGACATTGCAGCATGAGGACAATAGAGTAAGACTGTCACATCGACAGGAACTTGTCATCTACTGGGGTGCATAACATGAGGTCCCTGATACACAGTGTTTTTCAGCAACTATGGTCTTCCTAATCATCTTGTAAATTTCACATATTTACAACCATTTAGTGATTTGGAGTCTTGTGCCGGGGTCATAAGTACACAGAGGAGCCAAGCATTTGAACCCAGATCTTTCTGACTCAGGGCCGATGCTCTTTGCATTTTATTACGTGATCCCTTCAGTTTCTCAGTACAGATTCCCTCAGTAGGTGCCTCTGGGTGCTGCCCTGGCATGACTGGTCTCCAGAAGTGGGTGTTCAATCTGACCTTGATTCCAGAATCTCACCAATTGCCTTTGTTGTTGTTGTTAGTTTGTTTGTTTTATTTTTCTTTTCCTACTGTGAAATATTCATAGTACTACCCATTTTATCTATACTCTCAAAATCCTCACACATGTGTGAAAGGACTTTGCTCATTTTGAATTAGATTATGAAAATAGGAGGATTACTAGTTATCAATAACAAGTACTGCATGGTTTCCATGTGCAGATAATTTGATGAAGTTGGTGAACAGTTTGACAAATGTCTTCCATTACATCTAAATCTACCAGATTTCCACTTAAACTACCACATGGATTTGTGGAGCTCAGACTCATCCCAAAGGTAAAGTTCAGAGGATTTATAAGGATACATATTTTAAATTCTAGACCTGAATTAAATTCAATTAAATTACCTCTTTCTTGCTATGGTTTTTGCGATTTTATGTTATGAAAAATAACAAAAAATCAATACAAACTTCATGATAAGTATCCAAATTATGGTAGAAAATCTGGGAAAAGCTCACTAAAATCCACAAAAGTGCTGAACTGAATTATGAAATAGCTTTGCTTGATGAAAGATTGCCCAAATAAACAAACAGAGGTTCTATTACAAGGAAAGTCACTTTGTCTCTATGGAATAATATACTAATTTGCTCAGTGTTTCATCTGCATGGATGAAATAAATCATAATTAGAAAAAAATGAATATATAATTTTCTCTCTACCAGTAAACTAGCCAGACTTTCAAGACCATTCTCCAAGTCAGGTTAAACAGAAATCTTAAAAGAGATAAAGAGAGCCAGCCCCTGTGACTCATGCATGTAATCCCAGAGATTCAGGAGGCTAAGGCAGGAGAGTCTCAAGTACTAGGCCTGCCTCAGCAATTTAGCAAGATCCTGTCTCAAAAAAAAAAAAAAAAAATATATATATATATATNTATATATATATATATATAATATACATATTATAATGTGTATTTAGAGTGTGTTTTTTAGTTTTGAGGATTCAACATTTTGTTGGGGCAACAAATGATTTATTTGAGAATATACAGAACACAATTTTCAATGTTATCTAGAGTAATTTGAAAGACGCTTTGTGCTATTAAATATTGTGGGATTGGCTGTGATCTTATCTATACATATGCATGACCCTTGTTTAATGAGCTCTTATTGGCAGATCCACTAAGCTGGATAAAATCAAGGTAAGAATGGAAAAGGAGAAAATTATTATCTCAGTATCAGAAGTAGCTTTGGAGAAAATGAAATTGAAGTAATACTGCGTATGTTGAGGTTTTTCTGGAGGCAATATTAAATAAATACTTACAAGAATCCCACAAGCCTTAACCTGACATTACTCTCAAGAATTTTCAAACCTTCAGTTTAGAGGTTCTTGTAAAGTAATTTAAGAGGGGTCTATATTTCAGCCATGTAGTGTAATCCATTGCTTCTTTTAATCTGTTCTGAGTAAAGTATTATGATATTGGGAAGGAAGAACAGTATTCCTGTTAATTTATGGTTTATATATGTTGAAAAGGTGGCAACCTGGAATAATATACAAATATTGTCAACAAAATATAAAATATTTGTAACATTTGTAAAATGCTCCCTTGTTTGTTTTTTTACAGCCAACTTTAGCAAATTTTGTACGTACAAGTTATTCTCATTGTACAGTTGAGAAGAATGTGATGAGAAGATTAATAAAATAGCTCAAGGTCATTAAAAAGAACATAGATCTCAAATTCAGCCCTTTGATTCCCTTATTTTGTATGATTTACATGTTGGAGAAATAAAAGACCAATGTGACAAATATGCAAAAATGCCAATTATTCTGCCTTATGTTTACAATGGAGAGGTGATAAAATTACTTTTCTGCTAAACTGAAAACTAATGCACAGGAAGACAGCCTACATTTTAAACCCACCAACTATTAGGATTCGAAAAGCAGAAATGAGAGTGCTTGCATAGATTGTGTGCCCATAAAGGCTGATTGTGTTCTATTAATGAGGTTTCCTATGTTAGGCTAATCATATTTATGTATGACAATATTCAAAGTTCTCATTTGCCCACAAGTAATTTCATGCATCTGGCCTGAATGGCTTCAAGCTCTGCCAAAATCCATTTTTGAATTTGCATTATCATCTAGAATATAATGTAACATAGAGCTTATCCAAATGTTGAATTTTTCTTTCTAATCTTCCTATTGAATGCCAAGCAGATGGTCTGATTTAGGTATCAATAAACGCCTTAAAATGTGAGTTAACAATACCCTAAAGTATTGCTGACTTAAAGTACAGAACATAGTAAAACAAAACAAAGCAAAACAAAAAAAAATCTACTGTTATTGAATCAAAGGAGACAGAAAGAGGAGACAGAAGATATTGAAAGAACATTCTCATGATTTCAGATTCTCCGCTGAAGACAATTTATCCTAGTTTTGCAATGTGTCACTTATAAATTTAAAATTCAACAAATAAAAATCTCACTTTGAAAGTTTGATCAGACACTGACTTAAATACCCTTTTTTAACTTTGAGGCAATCTTGTAAGCAAAGAGATATTGTCCAGATACAGTCTCATGGTTAAGGAGAAAGAGATCAAAATTAATGAAAACTAGAAGGGTCAGGATTTGTGAAACATAGAACTAGAGTGCAGAAAATTTTCCTGAAAAAGAATAACAGAAATTTACAAAAATTCTACAAAAAAAATCCAAGGTCCTCTTGAGTGTTCGATGAAAATTCCACATGTTTGTTAAAGCACAACCATTAAAAAGAAAAATATATTATGTAAGAAGTTTAAATGAAATCTATACATACAAAAAAACAAAGTACCAAGCAGAAAACTTACGACATGAGTAAGATATTAGTTATCCAAGAAGAGAAGATTAGTGAGCTTGAAGACAAAGCAAATGAAGTCAATCAACTGAAACACAATAGGAAAAGGAGGGATTAAAAAACGAACAGAGCTTGGTGACCTGCAAGAGGATATCAAAGTCTTTAATATATGAACGATTTTGAGCCACAAGAAGAAGACTATGCAGAAGAATATATTTCAAAGAATGTTGGCCACTGTTATGGTTTGTATATGAGGTGTGTCCAACTCTTGTGATAATGCAGGAGGTGGGGCACATCAGTAGATTAACCCATTTGATACATTAATGATTTAAAAGGAGTATTGTACTGGGTGGTCCCTGTAGGCAGGTGACACGTAGCTGGAGGAAACAGGTCCCTTGGGGATTATGTCTGATCTCCCAAAGCTTCACCCTTTTGCTCTCTGCTATCCCCAACTGCCAGGAGCTGAGCATCTCTATTCTTCTAAGCCTTTCCACCATGACGTTCTGCCTGACTTCAGGGCTAGAGCAGTGTCTTGATTTTACCTGGCTAAGACCGGTGCTGGACTTCTCATCTACAGAAGACAAGTTTTCTTTGGTTAAAGCATAATAATTTTTTGTTGTTGTTTAAAGTCACAAATTTCATGGTGATGTTTTAGGACAGCAACAGAAAACTAACACAACACCTAACAATAGCTCTTCAGGAAACGTTGAAAATAATGACTAAGCTGAAAGGAGGCATAGACAAGTCCGCAAATGTCATTAGAGGCATCCTCATTCTCTTCTAGGAAACAACAGAAAGCCTGAACAGCAGGAAGAATGCTGGTGGTCTGAATAGCACTATCACCAACCAGTTTGACATGACTTTTGTGCAGCACCCAGCTCAAGGACGTTACCCACACTAACATTGGCTGTGTTCAATACCTTAATACATGTAAAAGAATCGAAACAGGACAAACTATACTCTTTGACTACAATGAAATGAAATCAGAACTTGATGACTTCAACCAATCAGGGAAATCCTCAACTATTGACAACAAAAGCTATACATTTTTAAATGATCCAAACATCAAAGAAGAAATCATAATTTAGAAAATGTTTTGTATTAAGTGAAAGTGAAAGTACCATACATTAAAACTATTGGAGCACAGCTAATGCTGGGTATGTTGTGTTGTGTGCATGCACATGTGTTTGTGTGTGTGTGTGTGTGTGTGTGGTGTGGTGTGTGTATATGTATGTGTATGTGTTTGTACGTGTGTGTTGTGTGTATGTGTGTGTGTTGGTAAACAAATCAAACTAAAGACGTTTTCACTCAATACTGCAAGCCAGGAACCAAAAAACATTTCTTCTATGTTTCAGGTTTTGTGAGACATACAGTTGCTGCAGTAATTTTTCATTTCTATAGTGTCCAAGGATTCTGACTTAATAGTACCAAAAAAAAAAAAAAAAAACCTACTTAATAAGTAGATGAACTAACATGGCTACATTTCAATAAAATATATGTATAACTACAGAAAAATTGAACTTCATATAATTTTCATATGGTAAAATATGCCTTTTGAAATTTTAATTATAATTGAGATGTAATATTTGTATATATTAATAAGAATATTTTAATCCAATACATATTCACAATGTAGAATGATCAAATAGGGGTAATTACGATTTCCATCTCCTGAAATTTCTATGTGTTGGGAATCTTCAAACATTACTTTTATTTAACATTTTTCCCTGACATTTGAAAGTACTGGGCCATTTTTAGCCTGCATGCCATACACAAATCAATAGTACACTGAATCTGTCCTGTGATAGAGCTTGTACAACTTGCTTTAAATACTCACCTTAAGAAAGCAGAGCAAATTAAACCAAATCATGCAGTAAAATAATAGAGTAAAACTCAACAGAATTTATCTAAAAAAATAAAAAATCAACAGATCTGCAAACTGGTTTTTGAGGAAAAAAACAGTGAAACTGACAAATATCCATCAGAATAGTAAAGAAAAAAAGCAGATAGAAGTACCAATACCATGAATGAAAGAAAGAATATAATCACAGATCCCATGTACATTAAGATGATAATATGGGGTTATGAACAATTTTGTGTAATAAATTTTATACTATAGATAAAATGGGCAAGTTACATGAAGGGCAGATACTTAAGATTTGTTTTAATAAATTTAGCAACAAAAAAAGCTCCATGCTCCGATGACTTCATTGGTAAATTCTACCATATAGTCAGGATATAAATTAAATGTAATTACTCCTTGCATAGCCATTGAGGGACCAGGTGCCATTTTATCAGCCCATCAATACCTTCATTTCCAAATTGATAACTGATTCCTAAATTCGTTCTGTGATCCCATAATCATTCTTACTACAAAACTCACATGGCTAATCCATTAAACTGCTTCCTTAATTACATAAGATATTACAGGAAATTTAAAGTCTATAGTGTCTCTTGGGAACAGAGCTGCAAATACTATTAGTTAAATATTTTAATCAAATACATCTGAATAAAAGGTCAGGATCAAGAAAAGTTTATTCTAGAAATGAAAGACTCTTTTAACAGTTGAAAATTGATCCATGTAATTCACCATATTTAATATCATACATAAGCATCTCTGGAATTACAATGAAAGAATTTGACAGAAATAAATCTCATCTCAAATTAAAATATCTCAATACATTAGGAATTGTTACTTTTAAAAGTAGAAGACTAGGGCTGAGGCTGTAGCTCCATGGGAGAGCACTTACCTAGCATGTGTGAGGCGCTGGATTTGATCCTTAGAACCACGTAAAAATAAACAAAATTAAAAAAAGATTTTTTAAAAAGTAGAAGACTAAATTCCATTTGCTTAAGATCTGTAGAAAGCACAGAGTTTGCACTTCTAGCCAACATTATATATCTAGTCCCTGCAGAAAGGAAAGGAAAATAACTAACAGGCAATGGGGACATGATAGAAATCCATGGAACTCTTGCTGGCTACAGACAGCTGATTTTACAGAAAATACCAGAGAATCTCCAAAATAAACCCCTTGAAGTAAAGGCAGATTCAGCAAGTTTCCAAGGCACGGGGTCAATTAAAACTCAATGGCATATCTTTAGACTTACAATGAGAAACTTGAAAATAAAACTTAAATAAATTCAGCACAATAAATCAAATGAAATATGTAAAATTTTATGTGATTGAAAACTAATATTTTTGAGAAAAATCAAAGTATCTCTAAATGGATGGAGAGGTTCACCATGTTCAGAGGTCAAAAGCCTCAAAAGTGCTAAGATGCCTGTTCATTCCAATTTGATCTCTAGGTTCAATGTAGCCCCCAATCTCAACAGGATTTGTCTTTTAGGAATTGACAAGTTGATACTAAAATCATAAAGGACCCAGAATAGAACAAACTCATTTGAACAGGAAAACATCTGGGTGATGTGTCAGCTACTCTCAAGTGTAATTTTAGTCTACAGTACTCAAGGCAGAGCATCTAGTACCAAGACTGACACCAAGACCAATTCACAGAATAGGGAGCTCTGGGGAAAAACCCAGGAGTAAACATGGTCACCTGATTTTTGACAAATCTACTAATATAATTCAAGGGAAAAGGGATAGTCTTTTCAACAAATGCTCCCGGAAAAGAAAAATGCATATCCTTAGGTACAAATATATCTTGACCTTTACCTCTTATTATAGATAAAAATTATCTTGATATTGATCATATCTCTATATGTAAATCTCCAGGTTATAAATTTCTAAAACAAAATATAGGATAAAATATTTGTCACTTTTGGTTAAGAAAACATTTCTTATATAAGATTCACAAAGTATGAATGATTAGAAACAAAAACAAACAAACAACAACAACAACAAAAAAATACTTTCAAAGTAGCCACCATCTTAAATGCTATTGATCTCTGAAAAACACTGGTTAAAAAGAAGACGGAAGAGGAGGAGGAAGAGGAGGGGTGGGGTGGGGAAAGCATATGTTAAATTAATAGAAATACTAGCAAAACATATAACTACTTGAAGACTTGTTCCCAAAACATATGCTAAACTATTATAATTTAATAGTAAGAAAACAAAGAGCAAAAGATCTTTATAGACATTTCAACAACAGCTATACCTGTGACAAACATCAGATGATGTTCAGCATATTTACTTGTTATAGAAATGCAAATTAATTTCCTCAGATGCCAATCTATCAGAAGCAATACATTTTTAAAAGCAATTTCAGGTTGTGACAAGATTGTGGAAAAACAGGAAATGGTCTAAATATTTGCAGATATTGAGTTTTTTTTTTTACTTTTAAAATAGTTGAACTTTTGTATTTTGTAAACATGATTTCAAAATAATGACTTCATAACCAGGAGTTCATAAACAAGGTATAGCCAATGAAACTTGTATTTCTCTTTAAATTTCTCCCATGGCTCCCAAATGCTGCAAGTATTAAGCATAGGTCTACCAGCTCCTGACTACTTATTTACTGGTTGTGTCTTTTTGTATATTCAACATGAATATATCCCAAAGCTCTGTTGGATCTCTGCTGTCTTTTCTGAGCACTATTCCCATTAGATTCCTCATGCCTGAAATCCGACTCCAAATATTTTGGGTTTTTCTCCCAATTTTCCAGCAACAGAATTCCCCCTCTAGGCATTTTTGAATGAGTGTTGTTGTTGTTGTTGTTGTTATTATTATTATTACCTATTGTGAGTCTTGAGGGTCCAAGACAGAAGCAGCAGCATCCTTGCCAAGCTCTTCGTCCCAAACCTTGCCTTTCCGTGCTTTTGAATCGCCCCTGCCTTCAGTGGCCATCTCAGTTTTGATATCAACCAAAACATCAGTTCCTGAGACCACTTTTCAGGCTGAAGCATCATCTTCTTACATCCTTTCCATAAGTATTCAGATAATTGGGGTTTCAAAGCTTCAGCTGCTTCTCAAACTGAAAAAAAAAAATCGACTATACTAGCTAAATCTAAGAATTTCCTCTTAATTTTTGGTTTATTTCTAATAGTTTGATGTTAGTGTAAAAACAATAACATTGCTTTTTTAATCTAATATCATTTCTCCCTGGATACCTAATATTCTAATATCAAAGACTGAATAATATATTTATTTTTTACAAATCAAATATTTATTTTATTTTATTCACTAGTGATAGTTTCCTTGTGGTTATCAGGAATTATATCTGGCTAAAGTGCCTGTTTCAAGGGAAGCTCTCAGTCTTAGCCCTTAGGTTTGTGATACTCCAATTAAGGTTTTCCCAAGGAAAAAAGACTACAGGAACAATTTATCTCTTTGATGAGGACATAACAGATCACTCTGTCATTAAATGCACATTCAATCTCTAAAACTCACTAGCATTGATAAACTTCAATGAAAAAGAAGGCAATTTGGGAAAATAAAAACATAGGGGTCTTGAGATGCAGAGAGAAACCACACATCTATACTTTGGCTCTGCAATTTCTTGGTGGGAGCTGGTCTGAGGTTTTTCACAAGACTTGCCTGGACTTCACTCCCAAGATCAAGTTCCATCCACCAGTTAAACAGGCTTTATTTATAAGTTCAAGTTGCTATTATAATGTCCACAATGGATGCACTTTCCCTGTCTACCCACCCCATTCCTTACACAAACCAAGATCTAACCTTACTAAGGCAACTTTTATATGCACATGACCTGAGAAATTGCTCTGTGTTCAATGCTTTGAAATTCTTAATACTTTTAATTTGTGTTTTGTACATGAATTCAGTGGTTTAAGCATGCATGAGTATGAACAGAGGTAGTTAGGTGCCTCCAGTTAAGAGAAGTTCTGTCTTTCTTTTACCCCCTGCCTCCCTGGGCCAGACACACAGCCTCCTGGTCTCCTGGCCTGCTGGCCTGCTGCCACTGCCCACTGGCATTGCCTTCAAATCTGTCTGTGAGCATCTGCACTCATGGTGCTGTTAGTATCCCTGTGCCCAGGAGAAAACACTGTGGAATCACAATAACACATACGAAAGCAGATTGAGACAGCAAGGCTGCAAATAAGGGGAAATGATTTTTCTATTTTTGTTTTTGAATTAGAGTTTCCATATTTTCATTTAGCACTGGGTCCTATACATTATGTATCTGAACCTGAATCTTACATATTCCATGTTAAATTTAGTTCCTCATAGATGGACTCACGCTTAAACTTAAATTTCACAAGCGAGGCTTCCTAAATCTCAGGCATGTGAATACTTCCTTCAGGATAAAACAGAGTAATATAACTATAATATAATAAAAACAAGTAATATAACTTGTATACTATGTACTTATTATATTATGGCTGAAAATCTTTTAACCTTAATTAGCATTTTCTTCATATGCAAAAAAGAGATAATAATAGTTCTATCATGGGCTTCTGAGAAAACTCATGTACATCTAAATCTATAAGGATAGTTATAGGGAGGGTTCTTTGGAAATATTTAATTACTATAAAAGGCTCAAATTTTCATTCTTCTAAATGCACTAAATTAGGAGAAGTCTTAAGAATTGAGATTTTGGATGTGTAAACATTTGACTCTGTCTATATGACTCTGGCTGTACTTAGTCTAGAAGACAGGAATCCAGCAGTGAACTTCACTAGTAACTGTCATAGCAGGTGGCATGTAGGCACACAGCACGGGGCGTGTGGGGCGTGTTACGGCGTGAATTCCCACAGCATGTTTTTGCCTCAGCCTCCAGGTGGAGCACAGGTCAGCTTGCTCACAGTAGACCAGGGCCCAGGCTCCCTCCACATGGTTGACACACGCAATGGCTGCAGCAGTGGCCACAGACAGGAACTTGAGTCAGGCCTCCCGTCTAGCAGTCTGGGTTCCCTGCATCCAGTGGCTTCTACAGCACACACTCTTCAGGCTTTTTGCCAAGGACCTCAGGTGACCCAAGCACTTTGCCTTGGCTGCAGAGCTGGTTTCTGTGCTGTTCCATCTCCGTTCCCGCCTCACGTGATCCAGGACCCAGGACTATGCTCTCCACTCATGCACCCTCCTCACCTGCTGAGAGCCATAGCAAATGACGCATGGCATTTTTGCCAGAAAGGAGTGGTTGAGAGGTGACTCCAGCAAGCCCTTGAGATGATAATGGTTATGTTAAGCTGTGTATATGAGACCCCTGCTGTCCGCCTAGGCCTGCTAGTTTGGAGTTCTCGCTATTTTGGAGTTCTCGCGGGGATTCCCAGAGAGTTCCCATTGGTTGGGGAAGTGCCAGAGGCGGGATTTCCGGTTGGTGTGTAGTTCCTAGAGGAGCCGAGAGGGGTTCTGGAGAGTTGGGGCGGGCGTGTGTGGAGTGTGCTGGTGGAGTTCAGAAATAAAGTTTGTTCCTACTTCAGTGGCTCGTGATTTGTGCCCAGCCAGACTGCAGCACTCACCCAAGGTATTAAGGCAAAATCTTTGAACTTAGGTTCTATTATAGTGGTATTTGTGCTTTCTATCTGAAGAACACAGGGCTGCCCCAGAATGTGTTTTCCCCAGGATGGTGGTGGAACCTCAGGAAATCTGCTAGTCTGCCGCAGTCTGGCTGGGCACAATCAGGAGCTGTGGCTCTCAACACTAGTCCAAACAGGGCTCCGGTGTGAAGGGGGTCCTGGGGTTGGCTTGGACGACCAGACATGGCACATCCAGCAAGCAGAAGTACCCTGTGAGAGTCACTGAAAGACCCCTCCAGCTCCCTCACCTCCCTTAGGGCAGTGCTGTGAGCCTCTCTAGCACTGGGAACCCCAATTTAGCCAGGCCTTCCCAATTAGTGAGCAGAAATAATACCGAACCTAGATTTAGGAAACCAGATTGTGGGATTTTGCCAAAAGTTGGTGGTGTAATACTTGGAAGTTAACTTTACTAAAATGTTTCCACTAAGTAGAATTTCTTAGCAAGTATTCCTTGTGAATTTAAAGGTGAGCCAGTCTACTTATTTTAAAACATTAACATGATTACTTGAAGTTCTTGAAATTTCTTATAATTTGCTAAGCTCTTTACCAGAGGAGCATATTATTTTATAATTATACATTGAGTAATGCCGCAGTCTGGCTGGGCACAAATCAGGAGCCACTGAAGCAGGAACAAACTTTATTTTTGAACTGCAGGAAAACACTTCACACAGCTCCCGGGGAATCCTCCCGAATGCCACTCCGCTTGTCCAGGAACCCCCAGCCCGAAATATCTCTCCCGGAAATCCCTCCTTCTGCACTTCCCCAACCAATGGGAACTCTCGGGGAATCCCTGGAAATCCCCACGAGAACTCCAAAATAGTGCAAGAACTCAAAAGTTGCAGCAGAGGCGGATAGTAATGCCTTGCCTGTCAATCAATACTGTTGGCAAAATGCCAGGGGCCATACAGACTCGGCCGTGGCTCTCAGCATCGTAAAATATTTTTAGAAATAATATGAGTACCTTGTAAAAATTAACAAATAGTACAGAAGGTATAAAATGTTAAGCAGAATTATGCTCTAGTTTATATAAGTAACACAATGATAAATAATAGATAAATGAGAGAGAAAAGGAAATTAGAACATTGGAGAAAAACAGGATGGAGAAGAATGGAGAGCAGAGGAGGAAAGAAGACAGAAATAAAGGCAGAAACAGAGACAGAGGAGAGAATGATCTGCATTCGAATTCTGTATTTCCTGCCTCTGTGTGTCTCAATCAACTGTCTCCTCTGAGTACATTTAATTTTTTTTTTTTGTTTTTTGTTTGTTTTTAGTTGATACTAAGGATTGAACCCAGTGGCACTTTACCACTGAGCCCCAGCCTCAGTCTGTTATTTTACTTTTTAAGAATTTGAGATAGGGTCTCACTAAGTTGTGTAGGGTCTCACTAAGTTGCTTAGGGCCTCACTAAATTGCTGAGGTTGGCTTTGAACTTGTGATCCTTCTACCTCAGTCTCCCGAGTTGCTGGGCTTGCAGGCTTGCACTACCATGCCCAGCTTTTACTTCTTAATGATAATGTCCTCCCAGATTCATCTGGACAATCTGATGGGATAAGGTGCTTTGTAAAGTATGAAATTCTAGGTAAGTGCCAGTTGTTATTATATGGAACACCTGTTGACCCAGACAATTATCTTGCAATGATGACTTTGTGTGCTGCTCATTTACTATCTTGCTCCTAGATCTATTCACTTCCTTTTCTTTATTCTACTCTGATTTTCAGGGGACTTTTGGCCTCTAAAACTTCCCTAAATCTCTTTGTCATCTGCACTGGGAGGGGTTAGAGATCTATAGGAAAGGATAGGACAGGGACACCTGTCCTTTCTCTGTGCCCTGGCTTGCTTTCCTTATCTCAGGTGCTTCTCCCAGGTGGCTGCACCTTACCTGTGTGCAGTATGATCCAGCAGGCTCACAGGGAAGGCTGGGCTTTGAATAAAGGACAGGAGAAATATTGGTCATTTAGGAATCTAAGATACAGAAGAGAACATTTACTCATTTAAAATGAGATAAACACAATCAAGATTTTAATTACAGTTTTATTCTTTTACATATGATTTCTTGTGTTTTGCATATTATTTATTTTTGTATGCTAATTTTAAATGACATTTTAGTGCCAGAGACCTTGAAAGAAACATATAAATATAATCAAAACTTTAATATTATTTCCAATCTAAATTGAAAAAATCTAAGTTGAATTGCCTTATCCAGTACGTTTTATTAAAATTATTTTTATACAGAAAGTTATTGCTACTCTGGATAATAATCCCCAAGAGAATGTTGTTTAAATACCAGACTTATAATTTTCTATAATTTCATCAAAAATTTTAATGTAATCAGCAATGTTGTGTGCCAGTAGCAAATTATCTGAAATAGAAATCAAGAAGGCAATCCCATACCCAATAGCTTTTCCTATTATTTTTAATATCTGAAGAGTATTATGATGAATATTCATATTGTTAAAATGCTTAGTTGTCACTTTTCTTCTGCAAGGAGCAAGTCCGGTTAAGAAATGTTCTTGTATCTAATAGTGTTTTGCCTTTCTGGAAAAAAGAAGTTCCAAGGCAGCTTCTCTAAGTATAGTAATTTGGATTTGACAAAAATTACACCCTGCACATTTAAATTACTTTAAAATACAAGGACATACTGGCAACTTTGCTGAAATGTAAGATGCAATAGAAAGCTAAAAATAAACAAAAACAAAACAAAACAAATGAACCTCTATGTCAAATGGGCTAGAATGTAAAATAACATTCAATCCCAGTTTTCCCACTCAGTAGGCGGGGACCTTGGCTAATTCCTGAACTTTTCCTTCCTTCATTATTTCACCTGTTCTTTATGATTCTCACCCATGCTCCCCTCAGTATTGTGTAATTATTGATTGGTACAGTACTGCCTGGCTCCCACAAGGGCTTAGAACCGGGCACCATTACACTTTTCTCTACCTGAAACCTTCAACGTTATTGAACAACCTGGTTTCTT
This sequence comes from Marmota marmota marmota, assembly GCF_001458135.2. NCBI lineage: Eukaryota > Metazoa > Chordata > Mammalia > Rodentia > Sciuridae > Marmota > Marmota marmota. The sequence continues at coordinate 51,147,510 of NW_025999977.1, forward strand.
TGCACATGAAACAACTATAATTATTACATCTGTGAACATATTTAGAAATCTTTTTTTAAATATTTATTTTTGTAGTTGTAGTTGAACACAATAACTATTTATTTATATGCGGTGCTGAGGATCGAACCCAGGACCTTGCATGTGCGAGGTGAGCGCTCTACCGCTGAGCCATAACCCCAGCCCCAATATTTTGAAATCTTAATGAATTCAAGGAAGTACACATTTTGCTCCTGTAGGCCCTAACAGGCTAAAGTACATGTCAGAGATGTGCAGTAAAGTGTCCCATCTTAAAATTCCTTGACCTTGATGAGCCCATTTCCTTGTAAGAAAGGTGGGGAATATGCATTGTACTCCATTTGCCATACTCTCATTAATAACATGGAGGCAGGATGTCCGCACTGAAAATTGTCTCAGAGTGTTATTTTGAACAAAAACACTATTCCATAAAAAAAAAATGGAAATGAGAGGAGGAAAAAAACTACTTAATTAATCAATGGCTTAGTTAAAGTATTCACTTTTTCTAGATATGTTTATTGAGCACAGGCAATTTGCTAACCATGGTGTTAATTTGTTCCAAATAAAGATGAATAAGGCTGATACCGAGTACTATACTACAGGAAAAAACGGGTAAAATTTGTTCTGAGAAATGTTCGGAAAGGAAAAGATTCTTGAATTTGACCTTGAAGACTTGAAAAAAGTTTGCTAAATACAGAAAAATACCTTAGACACATGAAGAAGACAGAGAAGCATGAAAGTAGGTTGAACACTTTGAGAATGGCAAGTTCTCTGGATGATAAACCAAGTTATTTGAAATATCCTTTAGCCACTAGGGCACAATAGAGAAGATTTAAGCAAGGAAATGCTACAGAAATAGCTATAGAAAGAACATGCTGGTAGCCAAGTAGAAGATATATTTAAAGAGAATCTTGAGAAGCAACTCTGAGGGTTTAAGGCAGAGATTAAGCACATTTTAACACAAATGAATAAAGATACTGATGTTTCCCCAAAGTAGAGATGAGCAAGGCATGGACATGCTCACTGAACTGGAAAATATTTTGGCTAGGTCCTTTCTAAGTGTCTGAATCAGAATAAATTTAAACTATGTATTTTTCCCTATAATTCTATATCCTGTTTTATTCTCTGGCTCAACAAAGACTAGTTATTTTTTAGGTACCTTTTCATTCTCAAGATGTTGGCTAGATGTTTGAAAATATGGCCTAACCTTGGGGGTTAGTGAAGAAGTGGTCTTTGGATAAAGACTGAGTCTTCTCTCCTCTTGTTCAGAGGCTCTGGAAACACTGTGGTCTAGGACTGTGGTGCATCCTGAAGGCCCTGAGCTGGAGCAGGAACTTGAGAACTAAAGAGAATCTGGTCACAGAGAATCCGTTTCCCACTGGTCCACTTTATGAGCTTTTGTGTCTGAGTTCACAGAGAAGATAGACCTTCCTTAGGATACCTACACCTCGGAACTTCTGCAGGGTTTAAAGCCAACTCTGCTAATTTATTGACAAAGTGTCTTAAACCATCTGCTGGAACAGATGTTATTTTTAGCTATTTCTAATATGACAAGGAGAAAGGCAAGGACATTTGGGGGAAAACAAACTGTGGTGGGACAGGTACGCCCAGGTCTTTTATCCCTGAGACCTGTCTTTCCTCTGACCCTTTCCTCATTTCCTCTTGTCCTCTCTCCTTCCTTCACTCTGCTTCCTCTCTCCTTCCTGTCTACATCTGTTTTCCTCTATGCCAGTCTGTGAGGACCACAGAACCTTCCCTGGGGAGGAAAGTCAGCTGAACTCTTACACATGCTGAGGGGAAATGTGGAGGAGTCATCTTTCCTAGGGAAGAAAAGGAAGGTACCAAACCCTTCTCCCCAAGGGCATCCATGTTTTCTCCTTCTGCCCCATTGCCTAGCAGGCACCTGTGACTCTGTATCTCTGTTTGACATTTTGAGAATGGAGGTGGGTGGGGAGGGAGAGGGAGGGACTGGAGGGAATGAGGGAGGGAGAGAGAGAGAGAGAGAGAGAGAGAGAGAGAGAGAGAGAGAGGTGGAAGAAAGGGATAAGGAGAGAGAGAGACAGGGAGAAAGAGCCAGTCAGTCAGGGATGCCATAAAACTGATGGGGATTTCCTACAGAGTTACAAAGCCATTGGGGCTTCATCACTTTAGAGCTAGCTCTACCCTGTCTCCTACCTGTTGTCCCTCTAGTCCAAACTCCGCAGGTATAACAGCCTTGTTACAGAAAAGGTTATAATAACCTAGATCCAACGTTATAAAACATGATAAGAGCATTAAATTTAATGTGATCTGACCCATTCATTGACAGGGTCATTGGACACAGGTCACAGTGCTAAAGGATGTCATCTGACACCCACCCTGCCACTCCACTTCCCCATGAGCTCGCTCTCCAGCAGGGGTAGTGGCTCACATAGCCCTCCTTATCTGAACATCCAATTTTCCTACAAGCTTGCAATACAATTTTCAAAATATATTTTCTGTTTATATCTCATGTATAAACAGAGCCTCTGGTTGTTAACTGAGTCTTACAAAGAATATTTTTAGCAAAAAATTATTTTAAAATGTGCTATTGGTACACACTCATCACCCATCTCCGCGCCATCTGCTTCAAACTCTGGCAACCACAGAATCTTGAATGAAGGCAGGTTCTGAGCATGGTAACACTCCTAAAATTAGCAGGAAGGAAGATGCACAGCAGTCATAAAGAATTTTCTCTTTTTATGACAATGCACATTTTTTCAGAAGTGCACATTTTCTTTGTGATGCAAAACAGGCATCTTGTTTCTCTAATATCCATACTCCGTTGTTGTAAATAACTTATCTGTTCTTCAAAGATGCAGAAGGGTTGACATGCTTTGTTTTGGAGAAGAAATCTTATTTATATTATCCTACTATGTGTGGGAGAGGTTGGGATCTTATTTCCAATATCAACAGTAAGAACATACATTAATATCTCAAGGACCATTTTACCAACTCTAATCTCCAAAGTCTTTATTATTTCCAAAAGTTTTTTTTTTCCCTAAGAAAAATGTTATTTCAATTATAGACTTGTAGAGAAGGAAATGATCTTGAAGATTATGATATTGAGTCTCATAAAGCCTGAATAATTGTTCAAGGTCATATCATTAGTATATCATATCATTAGTGTCTGAAACCAATGTGTCTCAGGGCTCAGATGGTTTGGCCCACACCACACCAGCACTTTTAAAGGTCTCTTAAATACCTTAAGTTTGATTCTTGGAAAGGCTTTAGCACCTAAATGTTCTGTCTATATTGTATCTTTCCTGTTAGAAGTAGAAGATTATCTAAGAGGTCACTGGGTCCAGATCTTAGCACACCACCTAGGCTCAGAGGATTTGTTGACTGATCTGACTTAAGTTCCTCATACTGGTTAGTGTCTGGATGGGACATTAGTAAGTGTATACATGAGATATATAATTGAAAATAGATCCAAGGCAAAAAAAAAGGAACAATAATCTAATTTTTCTGCATCATTGTCACTAAGACAATTGTCCATCAACAGTGTGCAAGCATGCTGATCATCCATGCCCGGGATGGGAGGATCCGTATTTTCTGTCACTTTTTCTTCACTTGATGATTTTATGTAACTAGACTCACATTTTTCTTAAGCCAGATTTGATTCTGGAAGGTCTCAATCCCTGGCTTGCAGGTTAATTTTTAGCAATATATTTAAGTTCTCTAAATGAGTTAGCAGTTCTTTGGAGAAAAGGTCATAGTCCCCATGAGCAAATAAATAACGAGTGGGACTTGAAGCTTGCAGGGGTTTTCTCACCTAATGAAATTGTTTTCTTTTTTTTTTTTTTTGTGATGTTTATACTGTGCCATCTAGAAAACCCTAAATGACAATCCTAAGAGAAAACATAATTAATAATAGAGCACAGATTGACCCTGGTTCAAGTTCAGTTGGGAATGAGTTATTTCAAATAAATTGAAACAACTCCTCAAACCCTTGCACAAAAATGCCTGTTACCTTCCCCTTCTGCATTTACAGCTATAATGTCTAAACTCAGACTCACATCGAGTTAGCATTCAATGAATTTTTGTGAAGTTTTCTGCTGTTATGTATTTTTAGAATTCGTCTGTTTATTCTTTTAGCATACGTTGTTCACAGTGTATCATATCCTGTTCTAATCTGAGAAACCAAGTAATAAAGAAAGCCTGGCCTTTCTAGCACTCATACATTATTAAAAGAAATTAATACTTGAACTCATCATCTCAGTGTAATTGGGCAAATACTGTAACTACATTATCCACACGTATTTAAATGGCAAACTGAGAGGATAAGAAATCTGGGAGTCAGTGAAGTCTTTTTAATAAGGAAGTCCATCAAAACGAAGACTTGGCAGAAGAGAGGAGTTCATTTCATCGAGCCGTGGTGAAGATGGTGGCCCTAGAACTGTATTTCAGTCCTGGGCCATTTGAAGTGTGGTGATAAGTTAGTGTAGAAGGAAAAGAGGAAAGAGAGGAAGCTGAAGGGGAAGGGAGTGTCAGCCCTTCCTTGAAAAGCTGGCTGTGCCAATCTCACCTGTGTGTGTTCACAAATGTGTGTGACGTGGTCTGATGTGTGGAAGTGTGGGTGTGTCTTTAGTCTGTACAGGTGAATGCAAAACCAAACTTCTGTTTAGAATCCTAAATATTGACTTCTTGACAGACTCTTGGTGAAGTTACAATACTGGAAGAAAAAAAGGCCAGTTTGGAAACTATTTTAAAAACCTAGGAGACAGGTGGAAGGAGATGGATCAGCTAACTTGACCTTCAGTCTCTTAGTTCTCTTAGTTTTTTTTTCTGTGTTCATGAATGTTCTGTGAGGGTAACGGATCACAGGGTCGGAAGGAGGTAGGAAAAGGAGATCACCCAAAGATGTTTAGGTCTTTGACCTTGAATAATCTACCACGACTTAATTTTCAGTTGTTATGTTAATCAGCTTTCTGTTGCTGTGACTAAAAAACAGGCAATAACAGTTTAGGAAAAGTCTATTTGGGTTAACAGTTTCAGAGGTTCAGTCTGTGGTTGGCTGGTTCCATCGCTCTTAGCCAAAGATGAGATGGGGTACCAGGGCAGAAGGGCATGGTGTCACACATGGTGGCCAGGAGGCTGAAAGAGAGGAAGGGGAAGGGTCTGTAGAGATGATGAGCCTTTCCATGGTACATCCCCGGGAACTCACTTCCTCCAGCCACGTCCCTCCTGCCTATAGTTACTACAGAGTGAGTTAATTCAAACTAGATGGGCCTATTAGATTAAAGCTCTCATAATCCAATCATTTTACCTCTGAAAATGTCTGCATTCACCCAGGAGCTTTGGGGGACACCTTATATCCAAACCATAACATTAGTCTTATGTGAAAGGTTAATAACTAACTCATGAGTTACTGTGAACATTCAGTTAGGGAAAGTGATGCGTTTCAGGGTTTGCTGTGCACTTGCTGTGTGCCAGGAAACTCTCCTGGCCCAGACTCTAGCCAGGCTCCTCTGAGCCTCCTTCTCAACTTGGCCTCAACCTTGTTATATCAAAGTTACAAACTTTTCAGCACAAATGGTTGTGTCCGCTACCCTCCTACCATATTAAAAGACTGAAAGACACACAGAGTTCCTAATGGCTCAGGGCTGTGCCTTCAACTGATCCTAATTCCTATTAAGGACCCTGTGTGGGAAAGTCCAAGATTTCTGAAATCATGCACTGTTTCCAGCCCACCACCTCAACTTAGACTCCTTGACTACTCTTTATTAAGATAATTTACTAAAAATGATCTATGATTGTGAATCTTCCTCTCTCCCTTGGAGGCCCCTCTATGTCAGCAGGAGGTCTCCAGAACTTGCAAGCCTTTGAAATGTAATCAACAGCAAGGACAGGGCTTCTGTCTTCCATCTGCATGGAAGGATAGGACCCCAACTTTCATTTAGGACATCTAACAGATACACCTGGTCTGATCTCACTTGAAACAGCCAACTTTTCCAATCATTCCACTTCCTTGACTCTACTAACCCCCCATTTCCTCCACTGAATGTTTCCTCTTTCTCCATTTAAAATGCCCAGCAAATCAAACGTTTCTTGAATTCCTGTTGGACCATCTTCCTTAATGCAACAGCATGTCAGCGCATAAAATCTGCCAAGCTCTGTTTATCTTTGACGCAGTCAAGAAGCAAGGCTTCCATACCTTTTCACCTCCTAACCATACCCTGAAAATAGGCTCGACTCTTCAGGTAACTAAAGGGGGTAGAGAATTTTTTAAGCACTGAAGAACTAAAATATTTCCAGGCTCAATTCACTTTGTTTTGGCAACTGGAAGAATTCACTTCTATGAATTCCTTCTTCAAGGCAGTGTGGTTTTCAGGTGCACAAAAAGCCAATCAATGTGCCTACATGACTAATAATCTAGATTCTGTGAGAGAAAGCCTCAGGTCTGTGCAGGTAAGCTCTTGGGAACAGAGGTTCAATTGAACCCTTTGATACATATTTTAAATTCTTTGATTTGTAACCTAATCTTGTGTCTGTAATATGTGTTGCTGTCAAACACATCTTTAGACTTCACACCAGGAAGGGAATAATTAAAGTACAGCCCTTTCTTCCTCTAATTACTGCTGTCTCCATCTGCAGGTGTTTGCGTTCTCCTGCTCATGTTAGTGGAAGAGAGAGTGGTGCCCATCACCAGGCAATTAGGGGCTGGGTGAGTGACATTCAGGTTCGGATTGGTCTCTGCTCCATTTGATCAGATGTCAACTTTCTTTGTAGCTCGACTCACTCTGTTGACCACAAGATAGAAAACATTCCAGTTTCACCCCATTGTTTTCTTTATTTCTCTACAGTTTTGTGACTTAGACATGCCTGCAGAATCACCTTTAAAGTCTGCAAGCTAAAATTTTCATTATGTCTTCATTCTTCTCTGCTCCCTGATTATATCTGTAATTCATCTGAAATTAATTACTTGAGGTGTCACTTATTTTTTGGGGTGCTATAACAAACTACCAGAATCTGGGTATTTATAAAGAAAAGAGATTTATTTCACTCACAATTTATAGGCTTAACGTTGGGCACCATCATTTTTCCAGACTGAAGTCACAGCATGGTGGAGAAGCAGAAGGGGAGAGAACCACCTGCAGAAAGGTTGGCCTTCCTTTACAACAGTCAGCTCTGGGGAGGACTAACCAGGGTCCCAGGAGAGCTACAATAATCCCTTCTGAGGAGCTGCCAGTCACTCAGCCACCTCCATTAAGTGCCACCCCTCTATGGTTCCACTATAACCCAATGCTCAACACTGCGGACCATGCTTCCTTTGGGGAACACATGAACCATATCCAGTTCACACCACTTGGCTTTTCATGAATTTAAATTGTCCACAGATAGGGATTTGGCCTATTTCTGTATCCCATACTTTCAGCTCCAGCTCCAATGGTTTGCTGCCTAAGGCAGTCGCTTCTGCACCACTACATCCAAGCCAAATCCACTGTGTCCTCTGAAGGCCCTTTAGCTTACCATTTTCTAGGAGGGCTGATCCCAGTGATCCCATCACTGATGACAATGAGCCTGAGACACAATGGCCGTGAAGCCTGTGGGGTGTGGGAGGAGCACCAGCTCTACCCGTGGACCACCTAGAGCTCAGTACATGCTCTGCAGCCAACTAGTTGTGGGGCTTGGCTGAGTATCCTGTCATCCAGGCTCCCACTTCCACATCCATCAGTGAGGATGACAGACCCTGAGGAGCCCAACCAGGTAGTGCTTGGCTGAGTTTGTATCTTCAACATAGTGAAAATCCCACTCTCCGCCTTGTGCTGCAGTTTTGAGGATCTGTAAGTTTAACACAAGCATGGCACAAGATAGCCACTTTAATTAAAGTCCATAATTAACAGTGGTGACTTTAATATTATGTTAGCATTTTAGTGGTCCAAGAGAGATGTTAATGAGCATTGATTAATTTTGGTTAAGGATAACTTTCAGCATTCAACAAATGCACATTATAAATTGAATTTTAAAGCTGTGTGGCCAGTGTATTTCATCATCCTACCTTGCTCATGAGGGCACCAGAACCGAAGTGTCCCACACAGTGCAATGGTGGCTGCAGCTAGACGTCAAACCCCCACAGTTCAAATAGACTTAGTTCAGAAAACTTGGTTGCTTTCCTGCCCTTTTCTGCTATGGGCTGCTTTTCCTGGGAAGTATTTTGGATATCTTGTGTGTGGATATTTTAGTATTGTCAAGATAATTTGAAACAAGTGTAAGTTGTAGCCCAAAGAACAGTCTTGTTTCTCTGGCTTGATGTTAGTGAGTGCATGGGTGGGGTCTGGGGAGCAACGTGACCCCTCAGATGCACAAGAGAAAAGCATGACATTTGAACTCGGATGGCGTTAGTGGCATGGAAGCTCCTGGTTACTAGCAAGATAGGTGCAAACTGAAATGGACCTTTTATGGATATTTAACAACTAAGGTATTTCATTCGTAATATTCATATCAAGTTTGCATATTTTTGTAAAGAATAAAAAAAGTCAACAGAGAAGCCTCGCTGATAGAATCTGAAGAATTGATTCCCATTGCATCTGCGGTGAGTTAGAATGACAAGTCTCCAAAATAAACCAGGAAATGAAGACTAGGTCCGACACATTCATCAGAATTTTTCAATCTTGGAAAATTACAACAAAGTCTTAAAAATATTTTATAGAGTAATGTCATCATATAAATATCTTAATTGAATGAGAAATATTTAGAAAATACGTCTCTTAAGAAAGAAAGCAGACATGCATCTTTATTTTAGTTCCCTTGAATCTGTAGCATAGAATGCACCACTGTTGGAAGCTGACAAGGAAATAATTACATTAGAACAAGAACTAAACCTCCATTCATAACCACATTAATACCTTGATTGTAGAGAGAGGTAGGCTCTCAAATATGTTAGCATATTTATGCTCATTGCAAGTGTATATCTGGGTGTGTTCTAAGATTCCACGTCCAGAGACAAGGGACAGGGAGCCAACCACCAACACCAGGCAAGTCTGCACCTTCTTGGAGTCACAGGGCTCTTAAGTAGCAACTGAGAGTCTTTTCAGGATTATGCCATTTGGGATGGAGAGAGAGAGATGCAAACTGGATAGAATATGAAGAAAGCACAAAAGAAGAGAGGGGAGAACAACACAAGAACCAGAAGGGAGTAGGTGAAGCTTGTCACAGGAGTGGTCAGGGATGCAGCTCCCTCTGGCAGCTTGAGTGTGGTCACATGAGTGTCAGTGGTCCAATCTGTCTTGGGACCACTAGCTTTGCATCTTAAACCTGTCACTATGTGCAGAAGCCATAAGCGATTGTGCATCCCTCCCACTGTTGTGCTGTTTCAGGTAATGCACAGGCTACCATTGGTTTTAGCCCAAACTCACATTTACAGCTTTACATGTTATGCCCGGAAAACTCAGTGAACTAAAGACTGGTGGGTCTCAGACGTCTGACCAGGCTACCCAGTCTTGATTCTATTTAGTTAAGTCAAGTATGGAAACTAGAGATGAGCATGATGGTGTACAACTGTAATCCCAGGGACTCAGGAGGCTGAGGTGGGAGGATCAGAAGTTTGAGGCCAGCCTAAGTAACTTAGTGAGATTCTCTCTTAAAATAAAAATAAATAAATACATAAAATAAAGGGCTGTGGGTATAGCTCAGTAGTAAAAGCAATCCCCAGTTCAAATCCAAGTATACCATTCCCCCACCAAAAAAAATAAAAAACAAAACAAAACAGAGGACTTCATTTTTTAGGGGGAAGCTATTTTCCAAAGTCAGTACCTTCCTTATCTGTAGCTAGGAAAAGTTCTTTCCTTGCCTTCTATTGCTGTGACCTCTGAGGTCACGGATATAATTGAATATCATTATTGTTTTTTTTTTAAGTAAATCAATAAAGTTATAACAGCAAACAAAAAATGAAATCTTCATCTCATATGTTTCAGATATTTTCCAAAACTCAGAGCAAGAAAATTCTGGAAATAATTTGCTTAGTCTGGAGCACTGCATAATTACAAGTGCTTATGAAAAAGTCTGAATGAACTATTGGCAGGTATTAGTAATTAACTTAAAAATATATTGCTTTAATTTTCCTAATTCCTGCCGGCATTCTCAATTATTCTGGTTACATAGTCAGTGATAATTCTTGCACAACCATCTTGCAGCTGCTTGATCAGGGTCCTAATGACCTTTCTCATTTCTCACTCCTTCTTCCATCAGTGCAGTCCCAGGAAGCCCACCTACCTGGATGTCTGCAGTTGAACCTACTTGAGCCAAGAGACCCACTTAACATCTTTTGAAAAGCTGATGATTTAGCTGACAATCTACTGCACTTCTTTGACTACAGTAGCCCACTGTCTTCTACCTTGACCTCTTTCCTATCTCTCCCTGGTCTCCGTGGCTTATTCCCACTCCTCTTGGTTTCCTCACCTTCCTTCCCAACCTCCTTGCCTTTGCTGTTCCTCTCAGTTACCGCCAGCCGTCTTCCCTATCTCTGGATAGTTTCCGTTTCTGTATTCAGGAAATGGCATAATATAAAGGTATCAAAATTTTAACAAGGTTATGAACTAACATCACTTGGGAGATTTTTGCAAAGAAGAAATTAGCTAATACCATCTGCTTATACCCTCATGGCTATTACCCTAACTCGCCAAGACACCACACCAGGGCACCTGCCACCTCCCTAAGCTACAATTTTGTTTAAGTTTTAATCTTAGGGACCTAGGAATTAGAAAGTGAATCTCCAAACCCTTGTTTGCTGTTTCTCCCAGTAGAGTCATGAACCAGGAGGAAACCTGATGACCTGCCAGATGTCCCTCCATCCTGGAGATGAGAATGTACATTGAAACATTTCCCTGGCCTCACCGTAACTTCTCCTGATAGACTGTCATTATCTTTTTCATTCTAGGACTTTGCCTACTACCTGCCACTGAGATAGCCAACCTTCATTAACTCACTAGTGACTCTCCACGCCAGCCCAACAGTGGGCTGATGTTAAAACAGCACGCTTCTCTGTTGTGCATAAAAAGAAGATATTAAAATTAAATCAGTCCATAAGATAAATAAGGTTCTGTTTTTTTTTCATTCTCTTAACCCCGTCTCAGAAAAAGAGCCCCCAAATGACAGCTGATGGTTCCAGACAATTTTAAAATATCTTTCACTACAAAAATCTTTGGTCTGAGTGTATTCCAAGGAGAGTTTAAGTTTAATGTCATCATAGGAGAATTAATCTCTTATTTCAATATTGCTTTCATTTTTAAAAGGTCAGTGCTTTTCTCTATGAATACCTTAGGAAAATTATCCAGGTTTCATGAGCAAAATGAGAAAAGGAACTTATACTAAATCTTAATTTAGTTATAGCTTCAATTGAGTTTTCAGTGGGTGATTTTATGAGATTTTACTCAGTAACTGCAAGTGGAAGAATGTGGGAATCACAGGTATGGATCTATAGTATCTAATATGAAGATGAAAACAAATTATGCATTTCAAACTTTTAATATTATGGAAAAATAACATTACTTCAAAGGGCACTTTTTTTTTTATAAAAAGAGAAGTGTATGAAATCTTCAGTCATCTTGTAATAATGTTTTGCATCTGGTATGTAGGTTTAGGTAGCATTTGGCTTACCTATATCTCACTTAATTTATATTCTTAGCAACCTCATCAAATAGTGTTATACAGGATATATGAAATTCACAAAAGAGTGATCTATTTCAAATTTTATTTTATGATTTGACTTTTGGAGAACTATTTTAGTTATTTCATCCGCATATCATATTTATCTAAACATGCAATAAAGTATTGCAAGTAAGAAAATAGTCTTAAAAATGAGAAACTAAGGTTAAAAAGTAAATAAATGTACACTAAGGATAAAGATGTAAACACTACCCTGGCCCAAGTACTTTAAAATGATTAGGATTTACAGTAACAAAGGCTTATACTGCAATGCATTTAACATGATGGAGCATGTAAATACTATTTTAACAGAAAATGAAGGTAATTACAATTTATTTTAAATAAGATAGGTATATTAGCCATACAATGTTCCCCAGCCTTGACTATAACAAGATTTGTGAACTACATTACTCAAAATACAGAATATTGACCTCACAAGGGCAGAGGAGAAATTCAATACTACAGGCAATTGTTTTTTTAAGATTGAATTGCACAGTTCCTTAAGGGCCCCACAGTTCACCAAATACAAACGTCCAAAGCTCTCATTTCAATTGTGCCAGACATAATAGTAGATAGTAAGTTGTGTATATTCTATTTGCAGCAAAATATAAATATTCAAACATGATGATGTACTATAAATTATGGACATTATATAGGTAGAAAAGATTTTAACCTCTAATATGGAACATGATTTAAAGAAGTATTTATATATGGTAATCCAAAGAAGAAGAATCAAAAGTGGTTTTATGAAGAGGAATAGAAGTGATCTCCTTAACAAAGGTCTAGCATGACTCTTCTCCTCTTTGACTTGGTGATCAACATCCATATGTTTTTTTTTTAATTAGTTATACATGACAGTAGATTGCATTTATATAGATTGATATATCGTACATAGATGGGGTGTAATTTGTCATTTTCCTGATTGTACATGGTGTAGAATCACATTGGTCATGTAGTCATACACAGAACATCCACACCTCCCCTGTGTCAGGAAGGAGCTGCTCAGGGCCCAGACTAGTTTCTGGCATTTTCATCTAATTTCCCATCTCAGTGAGCATGGTTTTCAAGAAAAGGAAGTTAAGACTTTGGGAAGGATTTCCAACTTTTTATTACCAACAAATCCCTTTATTATTATTTCCTCCCTCTCTGCTTGCTCAACATACACCACACTTTGTAATGCTTTCTGTTCAACCAACATCCTTGAAAAATAATAGCAAGCTATTATGAAATTAGTCTGGCCTTTTGGATGTGTTCAAGTTGAACTTAAACCCTAATTTGACCTTGAGATGATTTAGGGACTTTAAACAAGTTAACTAATCTAGGGGATCCTCAGCTCCACCCACTGCTATTTTCCAAGTTTGCTCTGAAAAAGACATGTAGGAGAGATAATGGTGGTCTCAGGATTTGATACAAGAGTAAATGTGATTGTTAGCTGCAACATTTTATTATTTGGTTTTCTTCTTTTAAATTCATATACTTATATAAAACTGAAATTCTAATAAGTGTATTTCTAGTGTTAACAATCAAGACTTTTATTACAGAATCAGGAAATAAATTATACACATCATTTACTTCTTTTTGCCTAGCCATTGAACACTTTCCTATTTCACCAATATACAAAGTATTTCTGCACATGTTTCAGATTCAATTGCTTGTTAGTGGTATTTCAAAATGCCTTTCATATATGATGTTCACTCCCCGGACAACTTCGGTGTAAATGTTGAGTTAGCAAATGGTTCCCTCCTTCTTAATTTCATGTCAATTTGTACAATCCTAGTAGGGGACTGAAGACAACTTCTAGTTGGAATCTGAGGAACATTGAGATGTGTTATTTACAGTCTCTTGCCCTGGTTCCTAAGCTCTCTATGTCCATAGAACGCAAGTGTAGAAGAATTCTGAACCCCTCCATTCTTAGCATACTCACTTTTCAGTAAACTAAAAGGAAAAAAAATGATTATTTTCCAAATGAACACTGAGAGACTCAACAGGGAGAGAGATAAAAAGAGGGGTGGGGAGAGAGAGAGAGAGGAGAGAGAGAGAGAGAGAGAGAGAGAGAGAGAGGGAGGGAGGAGACTCATTTTAAGAGTACATGTGTTACATAATGTTTTCAGTTCCCAAGAGACCTTGGCATTGGTTTTATAAACATGCCTGCTTCATACATAGGTATTAGAAATGCAAAGATAATACCTATAAAATGTCTCAAAATTTGTTGAATTCTGTATAAATCCTATGAAATTATCTTATTATGATAATAAAATTGTACCATTAGCCATTGTGATTTAATACTTTTGCCACATAGTATTGAAGTATTTATGATTTGATACTATTACCTGTTATAACATTTTAGATAAATGTGTAACTCTTTTTAATTCTAATTATTACATGTAATACTTATTGTAAATATGAGCTTTTATTTGATGCATTCAAAAACACACACTTAAGTAAAATTCAAATAAAACATGTAAGAATTGTATTCTGAAAACCACAAAACATTTATGGAGGAAATCAAAGATGACTTAAATAAAGAAACATATGATGTTCATGGACTGGGAGATTCAATGCAATAAAGATATCAATCATCTCTAGATTGATCTCTCTATGTATATAGTGCAATATGATCATGACCTTTCTTTAGATATGACTGGTTGATTCTAAAATGCGTACATGCCATATGTTAAAATATGATCCCCAGGATATATGCACATTCTAATCCCTGAAGACTCTGAATTGTATCTTATATGGAAAAAGATGGGAGTGGTGTTATAGATTCAATTAACTTAAGGATCTTGAGATGGAGAGTATGTCTCAAGTGGTCTCTTCATATATCACAAGTGTCCTCAGTTTTGACACAGATTCATAGACGATGAGGTGATAAGAGAAAGAAGTGACAGTGATCTGTCCTTCCAGATAGGAGGGATGCAGCCATCAGCCAAAGAATGCCTGTAGCTCCTAGCAGCAGGAGGAGGAAAGGTCTGGACCCTCCCCTGGAGCCTTCTCTGGAGGGAGTGAATCATACTCACTCCTGATTTTGACCAGTGATACCCTCATAGACTCTGAATCTCCACAACTGGAAGGGTAAATTTCTGTTGTTGTAAGACCTCAAATTTGTGGTATAATATAAAGGAATCCCCCAGAAAAAATAATAGAAGAAAAAAAATACATGAAAAAAGATAGTCAACATTATTTGGAAAAAGAAAGAAAAAAGTATGCGTAATAACTTTTCTTCCTCAATAGTATGTTAAAACGAAAAAAGCAATGTATTGTGAAAATTATTTTTAAAATTTATATATGACCAAGCACTTATATTAAAAATTCTTGCCTAATTTAAAAAACTGAGTAATGAGAAGATATTCCTGTCAGAATGGGCAAAATTCATAAATTGTTTGCCAAAGAATGACATTGATTTTGTGTAAGCACAGAAATAGATGTTCTAAACCATTGGTCAGGAAAAGACAAACTTAAATGTGAAGATATGCTGGTTCACAAGTATAAAATATCTAGAATTCAGACGGGGTTGAGTGCTGACAAAGTACAGAGCAAATGGCACTTTCTTACCTTGGTATTTAGATACCAAATTAGGTGGACACTTTTGAAAGCTATTTCATAGCTTCTAATGCATATAGTTCCATTTGTTCAAGAAAGCAAAACATATGTCCATAAAAGATGTCTACCTGAATATTGACAGCAGGTTTATTTCTAGTCATGCAAGTATCTACACATAAAAAAATAGGAAACAAAACAACAACAACAACAAAAATGATGACCGATCTGGAAACAACTTCCCTGTTGGTGGTAGTTTGAATGGAGTCATGCACTGCTTGCATGTTTCCTCACAACGGAGAGATGGATTCCTGATGCATATTTAACATAGACTCTCGATACCTGTACACTAAGGGAAAGAAGCTATAAGCAAAGACAATGAACTGATAAGCTCTATGGTTCACTGTGGGTGAAATTCTGGAAAAGGGATGACTATTGGGAATACATCTGTTTAGCTATGCCCTGGGGTTGGGGGTCAAGGTGTGGCTGACTACGTGGTAAATCTGGGAAGTTTTGAGGAAGTGATAAAAATGCCCCTGTTTTCCCTTTATTTTGCTGGTGTTTTCTTGACTTAATACATTTGTCACAATTCATAGAACTACACCTAAAAATGCATTCTTGTGTATATAATCTTATAAACTTGAGAAAAATACCTTGAAGTTCAGACAAGTAATTCCATAATAATGACAAATATTGAGTTTTAAAGGATGTGTGTCTATGTTTGTGCACGTGTGTGTTTAATGTGTATCTGACTGACAGTAATTAATTCCCTATTTGCAAACATAAACAAGGTAGAGAAAAAGTACCTCATTTTAGGCAATATGCTAATCTGATATTTGGCAGCAATACTACATAAAGCTGGCATGTTCTTGCCTGGGCATTTCACATCGTGAATATTTAGTACCTTTGCTGTTAGATTCTCTCAGCATGTAATTTATTTCATGGTGTACCCTGAATATTCTTTTGAGAAAATGAACCCTCCAAAATTTCCATCTTGCCTTCTGTTACAAAACCAATAGGATTTACTGAGGTCTGGTAATTTAGGCAATGTCACAGGTCTTCAATTGTGTTTTACACAGAATCAAACAAAACTATTAGCTATTCCAGATCAGCTGTGATACCATGTTAGTACTTACTTCCATTAATATTTTATTATTTGATGATGAAGTTAACAGATTTAGGATGACTGAGACTTAAATTTCTCTTATTCAAAACTGTTTTTTTTTTTTTACAATGTTCATGTTTGTATTTTGTATCAGTAAATATAGATTTTGATAGGTCATATTGGTAAAATATTGTGATGGTATATATTGTATGAATGTTTATAAAAAATGTATAATTTAATACATATTTTAAGATGGTAGATGACCTGGGCAGGAACAAGTCAATGCATAGTTAAAATTTAAAATATTTTTTTAAAAATTTATAATAGGACCAAAACAATGAAATACAAAATTTTAATCTATCTGTGGAAAACTGATAGAAATACTCAAAGAGCTAAATAAATGGAAGATACTTCTTGCCCATGGATTTGAAAAGTAAGTATTATATAGACTTTTCACAAATTGTCAAATTATGGTAATCAAGACAGCAAGGTAGTACAGAAAAATAAACAGGCAAATATTGAACATAGGAATGGACCAGAATAGAAAGTGATAAATAAGTTCACACAAATACAGTCAAGTGCTCTTAAATCCAAAGAGTTTGAATTTATTTGAAAAAAAAATCTTTTAAAAAATGATGCTAGAATAACCAGAAATCTGCTTGTTTAAAAACACTCAAACTGGACATTAACACTTTTACAGTTACCTCAAAAATAATCATAGATATAATAGGAACATCTTTAAGATATCTAGAAGAAAACATAGGCAAAATGTACAGCTTGTTCTTCAGATTAATGGTAAATTTTTATATAAAACAGTCAAATCACAATAAATGCAAGAAACTTTTGATAAATGAGAATTTATTAACATGCATAACATCTGCTTTACAAAAGACACTATTAGAAGAGTGAAAACACAATCTACCTTCTGAGAAAAATATTTGAAAACCATCTCTCTGTTGAATCACTGTTGTTCAAAATATACAAAACGCTTAAAAATTCAACAATAAGAAAAAAACCAAAAAAATTAAGTGAACAAAAGATTCAAATAAATACCTTACCAAAGAAGGTATATGTACATCAAATTAGCATAGGAGAGATGCTCAAAATAATTTGTCGTTAGAAAATCACAAACTAAAACAAAATTGAGATACACCTATATATCTATTAGAATGACTTCATTTCCAAATAATTACCATATAACTTGCTGATAAAAATGTGCAGCAATAGGAAACATTCATTACTGATGAGAATGCTAAATAGCATAGCCATGTAATATGTTTGACAGATTAAAAAATAAGAATCATTATTTTATATATGATGCAGCAGTCTTGCTCCTATATCCTTACTAAATTGATTTGGAAATTTAGATCTACACAAAGTCTGGATATAAAGTTTTATTCATAATTGTCCAAGATGGATGCTACCACTGTGTCTTTCAATATATTAATACTTCAATTGTCGTATAACCATGTAATGGAATATTATCCAACAATAAAAACAGTTGAGTTATCAGAGCAGAAGAAGATATAGATTATTAAATGCATATCACTAAATGAAATAATCAAATCTGAAAAAACTACAACAACGTATGACCAAAATACATTGTGTGGCATCCCAGAAAATGGAAATTATAGCTATAGTTATTATCATTTAGTAATGATGTAGGGGGCTAGAAATTGGTAGGAAAGTTAAATTAAAGAATAAGGGATTTTTTTTAGGATGGTGGGACTGTTCTGTGTGACACTGTCCTGGGTGATACACTGCACCATGCATTGGTCAAACCCATGAAACTTCGTAGTGCTGAAATATGCAAACTGGTAAAGATAGTTTAGGAAATTGAGGACACCACAGTGGAATGTAACAAAACATCTAACTGTATTATGAATGTCTGATATGACCTCATTAGATGGTGCTTACCAGGGCAACTGTAGAAAATGTGGAAGATTATAAGTTATAGAAGACAAAAGAAATGGCACTAAAACTTCATATTTAAGGTGACCAAGTTTCCCCACCCCACAGGATATAGGTTAACAATTCTGATAATATCACATGATTCCACTAGGAATGAACAAACAAGTAAGTGAAATGAAGATAGTGTGATCCACATTTCCTCCTTTTGGCTTAAGAGTTGACTGAGAAGCAAGATAAAATGCTAGAATGATCAAACTGGTAAACATTAGAGTTGGAGACACAAGACGAATTCAAACTGAGAAAAAGTGTATGTTAGATATTCATGAAGATAAGTAGATGAAGATGATCACTAAGGAATATTCATATTCACACACACACACATACACACACACACTCACATATACCTGGGTTGTTATTTGGACATGTAATTCCTTGATCCATCAGCTGAGAATGCCTAGAGGTAAAGGTGCCTTGGTAACTGTGAGCACAATTAGTGCCCAGATCTTGTTCCCCAGCTGCTCCCTCAGGAAGCAGCTGATGTGGTGACTTGAACAGAATATATGCACAATGGTCCTGGAGCATCTTGCCAAGGCATGAATGAAACCTCAATGTTAGTTAAGGTGTCCATAGTGGTTCATAAAGGAGACAGATATGCCATACTAATGCAAGAGGTAAAGTGAAACACAGATGTCAGGTGTGTGATGACTACCTTAACCATTCTCCTACCATATAATACTATAATTCTACCCTCAAATAAAATAATTACTACAGAGTAGGACGGGAGTGAAACAAGAAAGGGACAAAGGATATAAACAGTAAACATCGAGTAAGATGCTGGACTGAAACCAATCAATCGTGAATCACCTTAAATCTAAATTGCATTTGGATTTAATCCATATGACTAGTCCAAAACTGTGTTGTTTATCAGTTTGGTTAGTTTGTTCCAACATAAATGTCAGGATTTAAACATTTGAGTGCTTCCTAATTTTTCAGTGGTTATGTTCAGAATGATCAGAAGAAAGGATCCCTATATAACACAGTGGTTCATAACACATGGGAAGTACCATCACATATTCTCTTGTTCTTATAGAGTTAATATGTGTCATGTAAAATAAAGAGTTCAGCGTACAGTGAGTTTCGTGTATATAAGAAAGAAGAATGAGGTTTTAAATTCAAATTTAGAAAGTAAGTATATTCTTAAAATTTTGGACCTAGGTATAAGCTATTCCAAATATTTATGCAACAAGAAATATTTAAATATGCAAAATTTCAGATAATAATATACCATAGAAAATTTTGAAAACAAAATAAGGGAAAGAGTAGTAAAATAAATGTTCAGGATAAATATTTTAAGTAAAATTGATCATGAGTATTGAATATGAAAATAAATGTTTCATATTTGCTCAAAATATAGGAGTGATATAAGATAAAAATGTCTAGTATGGTCCTGCATTTGTAAACACATCTTTCTGTTTATCTATATGCTTGGAGAGAAATTTTTAAATTGTTATCAACAGACCGATAGAATGTTTATGTCAAGATTTAATGTTTAGGGAATCTTTTATTTTGCCTTTAATTTTTAACTTTTAAAACTGCTTATTTTTTTTAAAGACATGAATACTTACCATTTAAAGAAAGAAAGTAGTTATCACATCATTATTCAAAGTTTTAAAATCCTCTCTGTTCAAGTCTTGTCTCTTTGGTGAATTCTTCCCTTCTTCTCCTAACCACAAACATGAGTTCTCTGTCTCTTTTTCAAAGCTCGTTAGGTGCATTACCTACCATATTCATGGCGATAGTTTGTACTTGATTTCTGTATGCTATTTCCCCTATTCAATGATGAGACCCTCAATAAATAAATGAGATGACATTTTGGAGTCTGAAGCTTTAGGTATTTTCACAGTCTCCCATATTTTAATATTTGTAGATGATATTTACTTAAATGGTAGATGATATCAGTCTTTGACTGGGGAATACACTAAAATCAGCAAGGAAAACATCACCTCTCTCAGTGCCCAGGTCCTATCCAGGCTCTGCCCAGGCAGATTAAACTCATTGTGGAAAGAAAGCATCAATATTCTCAAAGTGAGTCCAATGTGAAGTCAAGGTTGAGGACTGCAGAGAAAGACAGAATCTCTACTAAGATATATGATACCATATTTTATCTAGATTTGCTTTCTCTTCAAGAAGCCTCTATTGAAATTTTGTTAAAATGATAAATTTTCCTCTGTAAATCACCTTCTTTTCCTTGTTCCTGTGCTTAATACAAACTAGACACAAATAATCTTTTTTGATAAAAAATTTTACATATGATTTATGTTCACAGGAAAAAATAAGATAGAATTTCAGTAGAAGAACAAAGGATATAATTTTTAAAAAGGATGGTAATATTTAAAAAGAGCATTTGAATTTTGGCCTAAGATAGATCTCTATTAATGCCTAAGGCGTATCAGGAATCAAGAAATAAATTCATGCTAACTAAAATTTACACAAGTTTAAGTAAATGCCTTATCACTATTTCAAAATCTTACCTTTAGGATATTCAGAAGCAAGGGAAATGACAACAAAGTCACAGCAGGCATGGAAGAAAAAGCAACCCTAAATAAAGTATTGCATCAAGTATCAGCTAAAGGCTTTGAATGCTTTTTAGTTCGGTTCTCACAAAACCTTTCAATGTAGATATTGTTTTCTCGTTTTCACAGAAAGTCAAACTGAGGTTCAAAGAGTTTAAGTAATTTTCTAGGATCATACAACTCACAACTGGCATAAAAAGGACTTGAACACTTGCCTGCCTGGGTCTGGAACTCCTATAGTGTCCTCCCTTCCTGTTTCAGATACTGATGGTGCTGAATGATAACAAAAATGCATGCATTATTCATTTATTTTGATAAATCACTTAAATAAGAAAAGACATTATTCTCTCCTTTCTATGAGCCTTGTACACTGAACCTCATTTGAATCAGAGGGTTTTGGAGGTAAGAATGAAACCCTTTCACGTATGTTAGAAAAAAGATTGAAATATTGTAAATGTATTGTTGACTTTCAAATAAATTTTCTTTTCAGGAAGGTCATGGAGCTTACTGAGCTAAAAGCAGCTGAAATGGTACAAAGTTCCACAAGTGTCATGAGAAAAACAGCCCCTCCCACTCTTTGCCAATTCCCATGCCCCCCAAGGGGAGAGGAATACTTGGATATGCATCATGACCCCCAGAGGGGCTGGCTCCTGGGTCTAGACAGGTGAGGCTTCTGGGAAGCCAATAGGTGCTTTCCCAAGTCCTAGGTCGGGGTGGAACCTGCTTATTAGATTCAGTTGTACCTGGCTGTGCAGGAAGGGACCTCACCAGACTTGCAGGGTCACTTCAGATGGTCCAGTTTACAAGGCTACAAGGAGCCTTCCATGGGTGATAGAATTAGGAATTTACCCTGTTGGGATTCACAACAGCATTTCTTTCATTTTTTATTCTCTGTGAAACAAGAGTTATCCAAGGTTCCCTCTCTTTTGACCTACGGTAAGATGATGTTGGCACTATTTAACTCTTAAAAAATTATTTCTGTAAGCTTCATTAGTTTACCAATCTCTCTTCATCTAGATTGAATAACACCTCTAAATGAGGCAGGGAGCATGTCAAATTTATTTTTGGTATTATCAGAATGCAATGCTCGGAAGAACTCAATAAATATTAAATTTATTGGAAATTTTTGACTTGAAATTAATTTATTTAACTTGCAGTAAACCCTGGAGCTGTTTCATTTATTAATGGATCATGTGTGAATTTCTTAATAAGAAAAAAAATACACTAAGGCCATGCTTAATGATGGATATAATAAAATTTGTTTTATTCCATTTCTGTTCTTTGCTTATGTTTTCAAAAAATAACATTTATTGGTAAAGTAATCACTCATTCGAGCAGTCCACAAATAAAAAATTATAGACATTCTTCTTTTAAAATTATTTTAATTTGACTACATGTGAAAACACTCTCTTATATAATATTTTAGTCATTCATATTAAAAATAAAAGCTTCACTAACATATATTATAAAGTGATGTAAGTATAAAGTGGAACCTCGTGATTGTCAGAGGGATACATTTTAATGTAAACAGCTTTTATAATAAGTCAGGGAATTTAACTTAAAAAAGGAATTATTAATTCTATTTAATATGAAAACTTTCAGACATTTAAGCCTTAGTGAATTTGCCCTGAGAACCAACTCTGCAAGTGGCCTGAGAGTACCTGGTAAATCCTGGGCTCACCTTAGCTTAGGTGTGAATTGAGATTACTTCTCGATGGACCCTGTGACGTCCTGGGGGTGGGATTTTACCTGGAAGCTGTTTCAGGTTCCCCAAGCAGTGACACACTGCTAGACTCAGCAGGAGTGAGGAAGCCTCCTGTGCACTCCTCCTTTACTTGCCCTCCTTAGGCCAAGCCATGGTTCCAGGACAATTTTGCCTCCCAAACTTGCACATGGTAGAAACCTGGTTTGCTGGTTTCTTCCTTAACTATCTGCAGTCTCCACTTCTATTTTTAGTCTGCTTGGTTGGTTTGGGCAATGGATGAGCAGTGGTGAACTTATCAGATCCTCTAAGGATGAGTCTAGACTTCGCCAGCTCTTGTGAGTCTCACCAACTTAACAATGATAAACCCTCGTAGGGATAAGTGTCTCTGAAATCAAACTTTTTATAATTGCACGATATGTAAATGTCACTTGGAGGGGCAGGAGGGATGCTTGATTGTCCCAGGACAGTCTGCAGGGATAGTTCAGAAACTGTGTAGGTCCAAGCCAGTGCTTCCACCTCTCCCAGGTTTCCGGAAGTGCAATCTTCCTGTCCACATGCTTTGTGCATCTGCCACATGTGACACAGCACACAAGGCGATTGTGTTTCCAATCATTATGCTTCTTTTTTTACTACCAGAAAGTAGTCAGTCAGAGACAGTGAGAGAAGGCACCAGCAGAGAAGATGCACAAAGTTTTCATCTTAAATTGTGATTATCAGTTGCTTTGCTTCTAACTAAATTTCCTACATTATCATAAAAGTTGCTGAAATAAAAGTGGGCCCCTCTGATGATCACACAGCGCCACTTTCTTAAGACCTCAGGAAAACCAGATCTGGTATAAATTTAAAGTGAAGGTGAGAGGAGGAAAAAAAGCGATTAAGAGAAATCTGAGTTGGGTGATTATGGTTTGCTAAGTGATTTACAGGAATCATAAAATTTCTCTAATTTAGATATTGCTGTCTTCTTTCCCAGTGATAGATATCAATGAACAGAAAAGATATGCAATTTACTCAAGCTCAAATACCCAAATACCCAACATGTGGATGAACTTGCATATTAATACATATCTGTTTAGTTCCAATTTTGTCTCTTTCCATGCACGACACTGTTTTAATTAACTCTTGCCTTGCTGTGACCTAAATGCCTGATGAGAACAACTTAGAGAAAATTTATTTGGCGATCACTCTTTCAGACGTTTCAGTCCACAGAAGAATGATTCCATGGCTCTGAGCTCAAGCTGAGCCAGCACATCATGTGGGAAGGGCTCCAGGGAGGGAAACTGCTACCCTCCTGAAGCAAGGAAGCAGAGACAGTGAGAGAAGGGACCAGCAGAGAAGATGCACAGTTCCAGGACAAGCCCCCAGCGACCCACCTCCTCCAGCCTCACTCCACCTTCCTATTACTACCACCCAGTCGGTCCATTCACAGGAGGGTGGAGGGATTAGGTCGGGCTCTCAATCTAATCATTTCATATTGGAATATTCCCACATGAAGAGGAGCTTTGGGGGGATGCCTCACATGGAAATGAAAACAGGCACTTACTCTGTTTGTTGTTGATAGGAAACACACAAAAAATCAGTTACAAGTATTGAGCCTAGATGCAGTCGTGATCAAACTAGATATGGAAGACAGAACTGATTTTAAAAGGTGATTTCTGTAATTGCATGCTTCTTTTTTCTAAGTGCAATCTTGTTTAGATCATGCATACAATAAAGTATTTTTTCAACTGAAAATCAATTTTCCTCTTTTAAAATGAGTCTTCTCTGGGAGAGAAAGCACAAAACTATTTCACAAAAATCCAATATTCTAATAGTGTATAAACTTGTGATATTTTAAATCCTGGGAAAGCAATTACTTTTTTTAATAAGTGAAGTGATTACCGTTCCGCTACTTCATTGGATTGTTGGGAGAGACTGAAGAGGTAATGCTCAGAAGGACATTGTAAGGAATCTATAGTGTCCAACACACGCAACAGATGATGTTTAATACTACTTAATGAACCGTTGGGACAAATGTCCCCTCAAAGAAAGGGGAAGGGGTATTTTATTTAATTATTTTTATTTTGAGAGATATTCAACACAGAAAAACTAGCCAGTATGGTGCAGAATCAATTCTGAGGCAATGTTTATAAAAGCAACTGTGTAAGGAATATATATCCCAAATCTTACTCAATGATCACACCTACCACTACCTATGAGACAGTTAATATCCATTCATTAAAAAATGCATGGAGAGAGTGGTTGAAATTGTTCATTATCAATATCAATGTTTAAACAAAGACCAAAAATAGAGTAACTGACTTATAAAAGACAGAGGGCTTATAAAAGAAGAGACATTTCTGTATGCAAGAAAACGTGACAATAAAGAATATCAATGCTCCAGCGGACCATACGGAACCTGCCAAGTTGTCTTCGTGCATCTGGTCTCCTGGCTGCAGCATGAGAATCCAGGTGCAAAGCAGTCTTTGGCAGAATCACAGATTAAGTTCTGAGACCTGCAGAAGCCAAAATGACAAACAAGATTCTAAGTAAACATTAGGAAGTGTCACTTTAGATAGTGTTGGAATGGTATTAAAACTTGGAAATTATTTCAACCACTAAAGGGAAGGAATTTGGGGGCAAGGTTCCTCTAAATTCCTTTCAGTTATTTCTGTTTATCAAGTTACATAATATGGTCTACTCACTGAGTCCTTCTTGTGCTAAACGACATGGAAATAGAGATAAGGAGGCACATGCAGGGTCTTTTATCTATTTATATTTTAATTGATTTATACCACAAATCAAAACTAATGCAGTATGGTTAGGTACCTTTGGAGCTTAGGAGAAATGCTCAACGTAGAGCTAAAGTTTGGAAGTTAGCATCTAAACCTGATATTTACAGACATATGACAGTATGAGTCACCCAAGGAAAGCATGTCACTCAACTCAAGGACCCGTATAATTTTACTATCATTATTCAAATAATTTTCATTTGTAACTTATGGTTTAAGGAAGTTTTAATGTGAAATAGATGGTACTTATTTAAAAGAGATGAGGTCATGATAAAAAATTAAATTCCTCATATAAAAATAACTTTTCACACTTCTTAATATTTTCCCTCAGGCAATCTTAAGTGTTCAAAAATTTATATTCAAAGCTATTGTTCATTATGGCTTAAGGTAATGTACAAAAAGTTTACAGAAATCTCGTAACTGTCCACTCATATAACAATAAGTTTTAAGTAAGCCAAGAAGTTCATATAAAAAGATGCCTATGAATAATATGTGTGCAAAAATTGGAAGAAGATATAATAAAATATTATTTTCAGAGTGGATTTAGTCAGAGTGGAGGGGATTTGAAGAGAAGCAATTTGCATATTATTTTTTGATAAAATCTTTGTTGATATATAACTTGAACATTAATGTTGAGCATTCATTGGGTTAAAATATTTTCATCACTCCAGAATACTTCCTACCCTATAATGGTCATTTCCAATCTCTCATTCCAAGGGCACCCAGAAGTCACTCATTTTTGGTGTGAATTTTTCTATTCTGAAGATTTCATATAAATAGAATGATGTAGTGTGTGGCCTTTTATGAATACTTCTTTCACTTAATGTTTTCATGTATGGTATAAGTATGTCAGCCCTTTATTTTTGCTTGCTGAATAATATTTTATTGTAATAATATTCAGGTTTTTTTCATTCACTGGTTGATAGAAGTTTGGGCTGTTGCTACCTTTTAGCTAATATGAATAATGCCACAGTAAATACTTGTGTAATTCATTGTATAAACATAAGACTTGTTTTCTCTTGCAACTACACTTAAGAATGGAACTACTATATTATGGTAATTCTGTTTCTTCTACTGAGAAACTGCTAGACTGGTTTTCAAAGTAACTGAATCATTTTACATTTAGTCCAGCAGAGTGTATGAGGGATCCAATTTTCAATATCCTTGCCAAAACTTGTTATTGTCTGTCTTTTTTATTACAGCCAACCTAATGTGCTGGAAGTGGTAATTTACAGTGTTTTTTATTTGCATTTTAATAGCTACTTAGGTTAAGCAAATTCTTATGTGTACATTGGCCATTTGTATATGTTCCTTAAAGAAATAGCTCTTCAAATTCTTTGTTCTGTTACTTGTTTTCTTATTGTCAAGTGTTCTTCATAAATTCTTAGACAAATTTCCTAGCAATTTATTTGAAACTATTTTATCACATTCTGTGGGTTGCTTTTCCTCATGGTGACAGTTACATGACTCTTTCCTTTTGAAGTCTCGAAACAATTGTTGAAAATTAGATTGACCAAAATATAGATTTTTTTTTAACCAGACTTTCAGTTCTTTTCTGCATGTTTATCCTTAGGCTTACACCTTATTTTCTTCATGGCCGTAGCATCATAGTAAGCTTTATAAGTGGGAGATATGGCTTCTCCAAATCTACTTCTCTTTTTCAAGATCACTTGGCCTCTTCTGGTTTCTTTACATTTCCACGTGAATTTTAGAGACAAATTCAAAATTTCTTTAAAATCTCAGCTGGAATTTTGATAAGGATTGTATTGAATTTATAAATCAACTTGGGCAATATTGCCATCTTAACAATTTTTTTTTTCCTGAATCACAAACATGGGATGTATTTCTACTTATTTGGTCCTTAGGTTTTCCTTCTTGTACACCAAGGTCAGACTATGCTGAGACTTCTTCCAGTACAAGCTCACAGCCATGCCCTTGTGACTGCATGCCTAATCTTCTCCAGTCCAGCATTTTGTTTTCACTATCCAAACCTCTCTATGAATACCTCATTCCATAGGTTTTATTCTAAGACTTTTGTTCAGTCTTTTGGCTTTGCCAACAGGTAGAGTCCCCCCACCTGCCCCTAGGTAGCAGAAATGTTAAACAATTGCCACTAATTGTTTTCAGCCACACCCTGTATATAGTAATGGTTGTACAAATAATTCTTATGAATGGCACTATTACTGGGAGGCTCCAAGTAGGCTTAATAGTGACAGTTGGTCAGTGAGGTAACCTTTAGGAGTTTCCTTATCTCTCCATTTTGCTTATGGTTTGCTGTTTTTGCAACTGCTACAGTTTTAAGTCCATTGGCATCCAAAGCTTCCAAGAGGTAAGTAGAAGAAGCTGGCATTAGGGCAAGTTCAAATCCTAAAATGTGCACTGTTCCTACTAAGGTTTATCCACTTTTGTTACATAAAATCTCAACAGACTGAAGCAGTCCCTTGCTACTTTGCAGAGTTCTGAAGGTTAATTTTGATGTTCTTTGCTAGTGTCTTCATTGCTTTTGTGGGATAGTCAATTGGGTTCACTGCTCCATTCTAGAAGTGCTTCTGGTCCATATCATTCTTGAGATAAGCATGTCGCACTACCTTAATTAACTTCCTTTTAAAGTGTTAGTGTATTAGAGAGTATAATTATAGAAGTAAAGTAGTGTTAGCAGAAAGTTCACGCGTTTGGAAACAAACAAATTGAAGTGTAGACAAATTGAAGACAAACAAACAAATTGAAGCTTTACCTTGAAGTGTAGAAATTGAGGAGGTGATTATGAAGATGTTATGTAAATTCCACTGGGTGTGGTGGTGTATGCTGGTAATCTCAGTGACAAAAGAGGCTGAGGCAGAAGGATCACAAATTCAAGATCATCCTCAGAAATTTAATGAGGGCTTAAGCAAATTAGGAAGACTCTGTCTCAAAAAAAAATAAAAATAAAAAAGAGCTGGTGATGTGGCTCAATGGTTAGGTAGTGGATATGTGCTCCTGGATTCAATACCCAGCACCCCCCCCCCCCAAAAAAAAAAAGAGGTATGTGAAACTCCTGAAAGTTTTAATGGGCAATATGGATATTTGGGGTAGAAGAAGAGATTAAATGAACAATTGAAAATAAGTGTGCTACTGTGAGTGATATTAAGAAAAATTAGGTGAGAACATAGCAGGATCAATTATTTTTATTTGGACATGCTCTCTTATTACTATCTCCATAAAATATTTTTTCTCTACTTGGTATAGTAGAAAACAAGTTCAGAAAAGCTGAGAAACTTTCCACAGTCACAAAGCCAGGACAAGAACCCAGGACTTGGACCCCTGGGGCCTCATCACAATGCCGCCTTCCACTTAATGTGCAAGATTCAGGTGTGCCTTGATGCAGTGCTGGGAAAGAGGGATGTGCAGCTGGTTTTACTCTTCTCGTTCAGAATCTAAAATTCATGTATATCAGAATACTCAGGATTCATATTTGTGCCAGAAAAAAAAAATAATGCCCTAAAGTTTTTCTTTAAAGATAGTTAAAAGCTAATAGAGAAGGGGGTGGTACAAAACTTAAGTCAAAAGATACATAAATTAAAACTTAAAATGGAATTAAGTTACATACCTAAGTGTTTGTAACAGCCTATGGTGTAGCTGAGAACTGAAAAAGAAAAGGAATCTGGGAAGGTTAGAGAGGGGAGGATGGCTTTCTAAATCCCACAAAACACAGCCAGAACCTTAACAGACGAAAGTGACTGTAACTGAAAGAGATGCAAAGAATTTTAAGAGTAAATGTTAGTTAAATCATAAGGTGTATAAATGTATGATTGGTAAACTGTAGCAACAATAAGAAAAGGCATTTATTTAATATCACAAGACAAACACTTTGAATTTATTTTGACTAACACTCTAAAATGTTCTGTTGGAAACTGCAGAAGGTGACCACAGACTCTTGGAAGCTGGAGAATTTACTGCCTAACTTGTGCTTGGCTGCGTGACTTACTTTTGCCAATGAGATTTAGCACCTTGATAAAAGCAGATTTTTAAGAAGGCCTTGCCCTTTAGAGTTGGCCCTCTCCCATGTCTGGAAACCTTTCCAACACCCTGCAGAGGATCCTCAGATAAGTTCCTGGATGATGAAAGGACATGAGAAGGGAGACACCCCAGCTGAGGTCAGACAGATGATCAGACAATACCAGGTCATCCAACCCAAACCACCATCTCATCTAGATCAAACACCTGACTTGCCCCCAGATGAAAGCTATTAAGTATGTTTTTGCTTAATCTCTCAACAGGTGGTTTGCTCTGCAGCAGTATTAATTGAGAAAAGCCCTGGCTACTCCTAGGGAATATTCTTATTCATCAGATGAAATAGCTGACTTCTATGTCAATTGCTCATTGCTACTCAGCTGAAAAGCAGAGACAATGAGACTCAAAATCTTTTCTGCTCTGTTTCTTGCACATCACTGGCTGTACTGAGGTCCATTCCTCTAGTGGCCCAATGTATGGCAGGGAGAGCTTGTCCTGGGTGAGAATTTCAGCTAGGAAGTCCCATCTGGAGCTCTCACTTTCTATTTGAAGACCTACAGTACAAAGAAGGGAAAGATATTTAGAGAGAAAATCACTGTAATTAAAAATACACAACAGTCTCGGTGCCATAATGTACCAGGCACAATGTACTATTGCTAAAATCTAGTGAAATTCAATAAATAATTTTTAATCCTGCTAGAAATTGTTATTTAGTCTAAAATGTCTTAATGTACAAAATTGATCTTGAAATGATGCCTTGC
This sequence comes from Marmota marmota marmota, assembly GCF_001458135.2. Classification (NCBI taxonomy): domain Eukaryota; kingdom Metazoa; phylum Chordata; class Mammalia; order Rodentia; family Sciuridae; genus Marmota; species Marmota marmota. The sequence goes on from NW_025999977.1 coordinate 51,177,542, forward strand.
TGCACAGAACGGGAAAAAAATATTGACTTCTACAGATTTTTAAAAGCAGAGTGAAAACAAAGTACTCTCATGCTTTTAAATATTGATGTGTGCAGCAAGGGGCCGAATTCCCCTTCTTCCCTGCTGGGTGGTAAGCGAAGATCAGACTTGGAACTGATAGAGACTTCGTGTTCTTGCTGATAAGTTTCCAATACCATGTTTATTAATTCACAAGTCCATATCACATCAGATATGAAAACCTATGCTTGCTCTAATTTAGTGCTAGAGGGCTTGCCTCACATGCATGAGGGCCTAGATTGCATCCCAACCAAAACAACAACAACAACAAAAACCAAAATACAGAGAAAACTCTCAAAGGATATGACTACAGGTAAGAATGCTATCAGCCTCTGAACATTCTACCACTCGTAAATCTACTTTCTTGAAATGTCATATAAGTTTCTAAATGTGGCTTTATATGTGAGTCCTAAAAAGATTAAGTACAGATATTTGTAATGACTTTACTAAAATACAGTCCTTTTATATTCTGAGTCTATCATACATACAACTTTTTGCCTCAAAATACTTCCCAGCTCAGGGTGTAGCTCCATAGTGGACTTGGAGACTTGCCTCATATGTGTGAGACCCTGGTTTCAATGCCCAGGAACACACTCACAAAAACATTCTTTAGGCTTTTCTGAGATTTTTCAAGCTAATGTAGTGCATGTTCTGGGCAAGTCTTTTATGATTTATTTTTTCCCATAGCTATATTTCCTTGCTTCCTTCATATTAGTCACGTTCTTGTATGGCAGAGACACTTCTAGGAGCTGCAAACTCTTTCACACCATTCCTCAAAAGGGAACTTTGTCAACATGTGGCTTAAAACATGATGTAGTCCTGCAAAGCACTGACGTGCTTTCCAGTATTATTCCTAATGGTGCATATGCCTAAGTTGTGATAGCAGCATCATTCTTGTGCCTCAACTCTTTCTTAATCTGAGCAATTTGCAGAGTCCCATGTCCAGAAATATTTGTGACATCTCCACATTGCTAGGAAGGAGTCTAAACCTTACAGATTCACAGTTCACAGAAGAGAAAATAAATCTTTTTCTTCTTGTGTCCTAAGTTGAACATCTGCCTCTTTACAGAGAGAGTGACAGTTGAAACCTTGTTGCTCAGAAAAAATCTATGGTGTCTCAGGGGGCCTGTGCCCGCCTCACAGATGGAAAGGTAATTTCAACATGTGACAGTAAGTACATTTGCCCCATTTGGTCTTCTTTGATCTAAGGTTTGACCACATGCTCGACAGCCAAACTCAGGTCGCATTATGCTGCATAAGCAGAGTATATTTCTTTTTGTAGTCTGTTCTTCCTTACAAGTATAGAAAGAGCCTCTTGGCAAAATATGATAGCCTGAGAACAACTGTTTGAGCAACACACACACCCTAGAGTCCTCCAATGCAATCAATGTAGTTTTTTTATTTTAAAATGCTGCTTTGGGCTATTAATCTCTTTGTGTCTCCATGTCATATGAAAGAAGTATGTGAAGAATTAGCGCCACATTGTGTGGAATCAAATATCAACTTTGCTTTATTCATTGTATGAACTTGGATGTATTACTAAAGCTTTCTGTGCCTTAAAATGTAACTTGTAGAATGGTATAGGTCAGTAAATAAATAATTAATGCAAAGCAGGAGGTATCAGTGCCTAGCAAGAATAATATTAGCTTTTACATAAATTAGGCAAAATAATGATACATTCATATATTAAGTTAATGATAATCTATGCAAACACATCAGAGTGTAAAACAGAAATTAATTTATGCATGTACATTCAACATCGACTCTGAGATAGTTTCTCTTACTATTTTTTCTGGAGATCTGCAAGTGTCTCTGAGAATTCAGTCATGCTTTCCTTTCCTTTTTGTGTTTTCCAAGATGGATTAGAGACAAAAATACTTTTTTAAAACTGTGCTTCTTTATTCAAGAACTGAGTGATGTAGATTCTGGTTTGTCTTGGGCTTTAATCATAAGGGATCACTTTCCTAACAAATATGTTCTTACTATTGTTGGCTGCAAATTCTGGGACAGCTGTGGCCAACTTACTTGTCAACACAATTTTAAGCTAAGTTTATATTTCAAATATGTAATTGCTTATGATGTTAGAAGGTGCCAAGAGAACACTATTGATTTCCAGACTGCAGATTGGAGGTGATAAATTATGTGTCTGAAAAAAAAAATCATCTGACTCTAAATTATGTAAATGTAGTAGGGAAACTGTTACAGAAAATACAATTTAAAACAATCTTTATATGCATCATCTTCAATGAATTTTCAGCAAAATATTCTAAATTATTTAAAAAAAAAACCTCAATGAATATATTGTGCTGATATACCCAGATCTTTATTAACTTCAAGTTTGCATGGTCACTGTGTGACCCATATTCCTATATTCTAATTAATTTGAAAATTGTATGATGTATATTAATCAAAGGATGATGGAAATAGGAATCCCTATCTCAGTGATTATGGTTGCATCTTACCTAATGCTGTAAGGTGACTATTGTCACAAATATGGATTTTAAAATAACCTTATCAATAAATCATATTTTAAATATTTGAAATGAAATTCAAAATTTATACTGTGATAAGGTAATTCTATTGAGACTTTATAGAAAAAAAAAAGATCTGATTGAAATGTATGGCTGTTTTCTTGGTTTGTAAATGACACATCATAGCTCACATCTGGTAATTGCTTACTGACCACTAAATATAAACATCGGAAACAAATCAGCACTTATGAGCTCAGCCTTTCTTTTTTTGCACATCACCTTGGCAATCTTCTCAATAAATCTATGATTATATTACAGTATTATCTCCATATTACAAATTAAGAAATATTGGCTCAAAATATAGCAGTGTTCTCAATAATACACACACACAAACACACACACCTATTTGTATTCTGGGCAAAATATCTTATGAAATAATTTGAAATTTTCTACTAAAAATACCTAGAAATCTAGAAAATTAGATGACCAACTTCTGAAAACAAAGATACTCTTAGAACAAGACAGAGGAAATTCTAGGACCATACAAAAAAAATGACATTTGTAATCCTTTGAACAGAATATGGTTTTCCTAGAAGGAGAGACTGTATTCAAGTCTGAATAATCTAGGACCTAAAATTCTCTTGTCAAATTGGTACAGTGATTGACCTTATTCTGTCATGTTCTGTTAATTACAGTGAGACTTGCTTCTAAGTGCAAAACCCTTAAAGTGTTACCTCATCCAAAACTATATTAAAACTAACGGCTTTAAAAAAATGCATTATGGGTGCCAGGAAATAGCAATAAAGTCAAAACTCATTTGTGGCAACACACACACACACACACACACACACACCCCTGTCTTCATATGCAAAGGAACACATGAGTCATTATCATTATAATCATTGTTCAAAAATTTTATAAGACAATAATTATCTTTATTCAGGCATGAACACTTTACTAAACACTTACTAAATTAAAATGGTGTACTAATGTCCATTGCTTTTTGAGTATATTCTCACTGAAAGACAGAAAGCCAAAGAGAAAGAGAGAGGAAGACAGGCAGGCAGGTAGGCAGGAAGGAAGAGAGGCAGGGAGGGAGGGATCCACTTCACTTGCAATCTTTTCCCTTGAACTTCTAAACTCTTTCCATCCTGACGAGTGAGGATCTTGCTTCCTGCTTCACTAAGAGAAATAGAACTACAGAAGGACAAGTGTCAATAGACTCCTGTTTCCCAAACTTCAGTGCCCTCCTCTTCTCCATGTCCACTAATGTCCTCCAACAGCGACTGGAGAATCATGTGAGCTCATGTCCAAGGTCGAGCCCTCAGCTGTGAAGCCCACTTCAAGTGATCTTTTGACTCTTTTCTACTATCAAGATGTCACTCTAATTATTCTCTGTTTCTTACATCACTAATCTCCTGTGTGTTGCAATACTCTTAGTAGTATACAACATTATATGCCTCTGAAATCACACAGAAAAATATCTTGTTCCTCTTCATTATCCTGTTGTTACCTCATTTCTCCATTCATTTTTTCATAATAATTTATTCCAGTTTTTTATTATTAAGACCAAATTTTTTTTATGTCAAAAATCTCTTCCATCCAGCAAATACTTGTCTTTTCATGAAATTAACAAATACCTAATTGTTAGATCAAATTAAAAAATGAACTTGAAGAAATGTTAACACATTAAGATGATCTTGCAGAAAGGATAGCAAATGTATTTAACAACTTATCCGTGTTTAACAAGGTCTCAGAAAGCAAGATCAACATAGGAAAACCAGCTGTACCCTTATATGTCAAAAATAATAGAAGAGATTTGAAAAAAACAAATAACATTCACAATAGCACCAGGAAGTATCTTGGCATGTGAAATATATACAGAAGTCTGATGCATAAATCTACATAAGTTGGCAGAAGAAGTCAATGAAGACCTAAGTAAATAGACATGTTCATCTTTCCATTCATTCTTTGGATGGTGCAATATCAAGCAACATTCCTGAAAGCTTTTTTTTGTAGATATAGATGTTTTTATTCTAAAATTTACATGGAAAAACAAAGGTCATGAAATAGTAAATATGAGTCTGAGGAGTAACATTAGAACGAGAGGAGTGATATCTGATTTCATGACAGAAAACAGCTGACAGAAAACAGCATGATATTAGTGAAATTATGGACATGCAAAGCAATAAATAATGATAAAGAACCCAGAAACAAACACCAAAAATATAGGTGAGTGAATTTTGATGAATGTCCAAAAGTAATTGAATGAAGAGTGGTTTAAATAAAGGCCTGTGTAAGATCAGATGTAAAATTCAAACGAAATTTTGCAAACACCCCACATCCTAGAATGAAAAGAAAAAGAACAAAATATTTTCTTCAAATTAATGAAAATACTATTAAATATATAACATTAATAAGAAAACATAAGAGAAATATTGTGTGGCCTTTGATTTGAACCTTAGTTTCTGACATAACACCAAAATCATGATCCATAAAAGAAAAAGAATGTTAAATTGTTCTTTATCAGAATGAAAGTGTTTATGAATAAAGCAAATTAAGATCCTGTAAAACTACAAAATATTCTAGAGTCATAAATACATGAAAGGACCAATCATGTTCAGGGTGGGAAGGATTCTGCATTTGCTGGCTGCACATGTCTATGAGGTCAAATCAGAGATGTTCACTATTTATGTATGGAGCTCTTTTTGTTCAGTTTCCATCAGACACCACAAGGTGTTACTCTCCCTCAAAAACAGTGGATTTGTGTATTTTTTACTTAATTTTGTCAGTTTTTAATATGTTTGATTATTGGTACATTCAAATTGGTAATTGTTACTAATTACTGTTTAATTGACCATTTATCATTAAAAAATCTTTATAAAAATTAAAATTTGGTACTTAGGGAAAGTTACTCATGAATGAATGAAGATACAAATCACAGACTGGGATAACATATAAGCAGATCACATTATCTCTTAAAGATCTCACATCCAGAATGAAGAAAAACAACAGATGAAAACAACCCAATGCTGAGGGCCATTGCTAAGTAAGAATGACGCATGGCATGACCCAGGTCATTTGCAGTGTCATTGCATGTAAGGTGACCTTGCTCAAGGACCAGGGCGGATCCGGGTTTAGGGCGGATCGGGGTTTAGGGCGTTCCCGGTTTAGGACAATCCAGGTTTAGGGCGGTTCCAGGTTTAAGGTGTACCCTGATGGGAATAGGGCGTATCCTGCTGCCTCAGGCGCGCCTGCTCCTTGAGTTCTCGTTGAGTTCTCATGGGATTCAGAGAGTATTTGGGATTTTGCCCAGAATGTGATTGGGGCCCGGAACGTGAATTCCCCCAGAACGTGTTTGTAGAGTGCCGGTGTGAGTTCGGGAATAAAGAATTGCTGTTTGAATCTACAAGGCTGTGAGTGGCTCGTGATTTTGTGCCCAGCCAGACTGCGGCAACCCAATTAAACACACACACACACACACAATTAGTTACCACTGCACACTTGTTAGAAGGCCTTAATTGAAAAAATAAGGGTACAATGCAAACTACTATTAACAATATGGAGTAACACGAACTTTCATTCACTGCAAGTGGGAATGAAAATCAATATAGTTACTTTGGAAGAAATTCAAAATTTCTTATAAAGTTAAAGATAGATTCAGCATATAATTCAAGATCAGCACTTCTTGTATATTCAGTTCCCCTAAATTATCTAAAAACATGTCCATGCAAAAACCATTCATGCAAAATTTTATAGCATTTTTACTCATAATCAACAAAAAATGAAAAAATTGTTATTTCCGCCAACAGTTGAATAAACAAATTATGAACATCCATGTAATTCAGTGGTGGAAAGGACTGACCTTTTGATTCTTGCATCAAGGATAGCTGAAATGAATTTTGATAAGTATATGATGCTTGAATCCCAAGGATACATATTACATAATTAAATTAGAATAACTTTCTGGAAACAGCATAAGTGCATCCATTAAAAACTGATCAGGGGTTAGAAAAGATGGAGCAATTGACCCACACTAGAATTCTTAGCACAGTGGAAATCATCTGCATGGTACTGGTACTGGTGTGAGAAACATGGCTCTATGAACTTAGAAAACCCATAGAATTATATATTGCAAGGAGTTAATACTAATGTATGAAAATCGTTAAAAAAAAGTCAACAAGTATGTTGAGAGATCACAGGATGGGATGGGGGCATTGGCAAATAAATCTATTCCAAGTACAAATGCTTGGCACAAAAAGAAGTTCAGCTAAGCAATTTTGGATTCTAGCGTCCTAATTGGAAACTATAATGCTAAAGACAAAAAGGCTGATAAACCCTGTGGTCTAGTTGGTAAATATGTTGTTCATCATATGCTATAACCAATGGTGACTGCCAGAGAGGTACCGGATCTGAGTCAGAGATGGTGTTGTTTGTTTCAGGCAGCTTTTTTGATGCTGTGATTAAAGGACCCAACCAGAACAACTGTAGAGGAGGAAAGGTGTATTAGAGGGCTCACAGTTTCAGAGGTCTCAGTTTATAGAAGGCCAGCTCCACTCCTCTGGGCTTGACGTGAGGAAGAATATCATGGCAGAAGACTGTGGCAGAGGGAAAAAGGCTCACATCATGATTTGGAAGCAGAAAGACTAACTCCACTTGCCAGATACAATTATATACCCCAAAGCTACGCCCTATCCCCACCTCCTCCAGCCACACCCTACCACTGCAGGTACCACTCAGTTAATCCCTATCAGGGGATTAATTTGCTGGTTGGGTTAAGACTTTCACAACCCCATCATTTCTTCTTTGAACTTTTTTTGCATTGTCTCACACGTGAGCTTTTGGGGGACACCACATCTAAACCATAACATCGTTTTATACTCATGTTTAGCTTTCTCTTAATAACACTTACAGATAGGAAATAATTGCAGTTATTTGCATATACTTGCTTTTTGTATTTCCTGTCTGCTGAGGGTCTTGAAAGAACGGCATCCCAGTAACAAAGAGCCTAACAGAGCCTTCACATTTGTTTCTAAATATTCTCCCATGAAAGGTATTGACGCTCCTTGGAAAACAGCTGAATCTAGGGCTCAGGTAGGAAAAGAAAATGAACATTTTTAGTGCCAGAAACAAGTAGCAATAAAAAAGAGTGGAATGAAGATGTGTCAAGTGGATGCAGGAGGCAATCGGAAATAGTTCTGAAGTGCCAAATCTGGAACAATTTGAGCAACAACCAAATAGTGTTAGATTTTAACCAAGATTGCAATTAAATATGCATGAATCCATATTGGTTTGAATTAATTAATCAATTTATGTTAAATGGAACAAATATTACACATGAATTTCATATAGTATGCAGAGGTGTAGCCCTTTCAGATAATGTAGGTTAACCTCTCTGTAAGTATGGGTTCGATTTAGGAACACACTTCCAAAAACAGAAATATGGTAAATTTAAGGTGAGAAACCTGGAAAAACGTACCTTGCCCTGCTGATCAAAGTTAAGATCACCAGCACCGAGTCACACAGGCAATCTGTGACCTGCCAGATGTGATTTGAAAGGTACTTCAATAATAGTGGATTTGTATAGATTTTTCCTTAATTCCGTCAGATTTTATGTGTTTGATTATTGGTAACTACAAGTTTAGAATTGTTACTAATTACTGCATGACTGACCCTTTTATCAATAAAAATTTTTACTATATATATATATATATATATATATATCTTTCCACAAACTTGTGTCTCCAATTTAACCACAAGAAAGGCATCAAACTAACACAGGTAGAAGAACATTCCAGAAATATCTGATCAATATTTCTCAAAATTAGTAAGGTCATGGGAAACACGAAAGACCAAAGAATCCATCATTGATGGCAGAAGGCTAAGGATGAAGAGCTAGGGTAGCATCCCACCCTAAATGCAATCACATGAAAGAGAAAGGACAATGTATAAAAATATGAAATCTGTATAAAATCTGGAATTTCATCAATAGAATTATATAAAGGTTAATGTCATAGTTTTCACAAATACTTTAGGATCATGTAAGATATTCCCCTTCAGGAAATTGGGAAAAGGGAGTATAGAAAAAATTTGTATTATGCTCTCACCTTTTCTTTAGGTTAAAAGTTATTTTAAAATGTCTTCTGTTCATTTATTTACTTTTAAAAAGCGGAAAGGAAATGGGTTAGCGGGGAGCGGTGGCACACAGGGCATTCCCCTCGGAGGCAGGAGGATTTTAACTTGGAATGCAGTGGGGGCTGCTCAGTGAGAACATATGTCAAGATAAAAGTTTTAAAAGAGTTGGAGATGAGGCCTGTGGTAGAGCACTTGCTCAGCATGTGCAAGACCCTGCTTCAGTCCATAGCACTGCTGAAAAACAAAACAAGAGAGAAGAAACAAGAAGGGAGGTAAAACAGGTCTGCAAGCTGTTTAGGGTTCATTTCTCCATTGAATTGATTTTCCTCAACAATTTTCCTAATCATACAACATGATGTGAATATAGCAATAGTTGACAGCAGAGGTGCCTGAACACATTTACTAAAATAGTCCTGTTTGATGACGACGATACACTAGTAGGTTACAAAAAATAATAATAACATAAGTAAGTAAATAAATACCACATTGGTATGTGTTTTCCAGTAATGAATTACTTTCCTTCATTTTATGAATATATTTTCTCTTGTTTGATTCTCTATTTGTGTATCAAAATTGTTACAGTACATGACATATATTTTTATTTATTTGTTTATATTTTTAGCCAAAAGGAAAAAAAAAAGTGACCAGACTGAGAAGAAAATTTTTCAGTTAGTTTTCCTGATTTGGGACTCATAAATTTAACAAAAGCTGTCATAGGGAAATTTTTTATATTATATCAATGTTAAATAGATAGATATAGAGAGAGTAATGTAGTAAATATTATTGAAACAATTTATTGGTAAGTCATTGTGTAAAAGTAAAGCAAAACCAGAAGCAGAATAAAATATATAGACGTTGCTGTCTTATTAATAAAGACGCAGATGGGACACAGGCCTTTGGGTGCTCTCATTCCTAAAACCCTTCAAAGTGAAGGGTGTGAATGGGTAAACTAAGGAGGGGGAAGGAAAGCAGAGTGAACAGTTGAAAAACAAGTTGGCAACTGACTTAGAACCTGGAGGAAGGAACGCAGGAAAGCTGAGGAAATTCTACCAAAGTCTCTTGGCTTTGTTGTGGCCTTGGTGGCCTCTAGAAGTGGGGGTGAGGATGGGCTGAGCATTCAAGGTCGATTGAGAGCCCCTTAGTCAGAAGAAGACTTCCAGAGTGCTTCCCTGTGTCTTCTAAAGGCATTTACCTCCCTCCAAAGCCCAGGTAGAAATTGAATTGTCATCGTGGCAGTATTTAAAGATGAGATGTTAGGGGGTGCGTAGGCTGTGAGGCCTCCATCTCCAAGGTGGACTCAGTGCTAGTATAAAAGGGCAAGGTCAGCCTCCTTTTGCTCTCTTGGCTCTTCTGCTTTTTGGCTGTAGGACAAAGAGAGCCTTCCCCTCTGGAGAATGCAGTGTGTAAAAGGCCATCTTGAAAGTGGAGACAGGTCAGTATCAGACACCAAATCTGCTAAGGCCTTGTTCTTGGACTTCCCAGCCTCCAGAATTTTAAGAAAGAAACTTTTCTTTCTTATAAATTACCCAGTGATGAGTATTCTTCTGTTACAGCAACACACACAGAGACACACAAATAGAACAGGACTCAAGTGTGACAGAAGACAGAAGTTTTATGCATTAACGAAAAGTTCTCAAAAGTACTTTGTTCAGAAAGAGAGTACTGGTACCATTCCAAAGTTTGGGAATTAACTGAAAATTTACCTACTGTGTAAAATGTCCAAGTTTCCCCAAAACAGACATCAATATAGTGCCCTGGCATTGATGGTTCTGTGAAGAGACACAGAAAGAGATTCCCCTGTTGGTACAGGAAAATCAAACCAATATTTATAAATACAGAACTTCCAGTGAGCGAGCATTCAAGTGTCCCAACTTTCATATGAGGAGAAGACCTAAGATTATTAGGCTTTAATAGAAATGACATAAAGCACACCAAAATGATTAATAAAAATAAATCATCTGGAGGAAAGAGAGACCATTCAAGGAGAAAAACTTTCTTAAAATGCAGTTTCCAAAGAGTGAAGACAGATTGTTTTAATACACAAAAATGAGAGTGAGCATGTAGCTCAGTGGGCATGCACAAAGCCCTGGATTTCATACCCAGTGCCAGTCCCCACCGTTAAAAACAAAAGACACCAAAATAACAAAAAAGAATTCTTTAAAATTAAGAACATATGATAAATATTAAAATTTTAAAAAAATCAATCTTAATGAAAGCCAGAGAGAAGGTTGTAGTCACAAGATCAAATTTATAGGGCATGTGATGAATTTGAAAGAATAAAGGAGATTTACACAATAGAAGGACAATTTCAAGTAAAATATGATAAACAGCAAAGACAATTAAAACAATAGGTGCAAAAGGGATCACAACTGAGAATCAGTGTGCAATCCTGTTTCAGCTCCCAGTGGTCTCTGGAGCTGGGCCCTTGTGTTCAAATACCACCATAGCAGTTTCTAGCTATGAGACATTATCTTCATCTGTAAAGGGGGCATAGTAATACCATCTCACAGATTCCTGCAAGGGTTAAAGGAGTGTATGTCTGTGTAGATTCAACTACTGAAAGCTCCTTTGTCTTCGAGGAAAGATAAAAAGCAAATGTCAGTTTTCAATAGAAAAATATTAGCACTTAGTATTGGTTTTTTAAAAAATTATGTTAGAAACATGAACCTGGAGTGAGTGTGGGGGGAGGAAAGGGAGAGAGAGAGGAAGGAAGGAGAGAGAATGATTGATGAGAGTGAATGTATCCAAGGAATAAAACAAAGCTAAATTCTTGTCTTCTACATTAGAAAGTCGGTAGATAAAAGAAAAACTGAAAAATCAATAAGTGGTTATGTAAGTTTGTCATTTATTAACAGAATTAGCTAATAGAGTTGAAAGTATTTGCTTCTGTAGAAAATTAAATGGTTAGGATAAGACCTAAAATTTTTTCATAACTAGTTTTGCAGAACTAATGGACTCTTTAAATTCGATCATGTATTACTTTGATAAAAGTTAAACTAATCTAAAAAATAATATTGGTATGAGTGTATGCACAAATCTGCATGATTTCTAATACTTCTGTGCCTGTCTTTGTATATTGTTTTTCTCTACCTGCAACTACCAATTTCTCTGTCATTTTCCCTGGCATTTTTTATCAGTAAAACTGAATGAATTCACATCTGGTCTCGGCCACATCACTGGCTACTCTACAGACTTGATCTCTCTCTCATTCCTATTCACTGCACTGTAAGCCTTCCTCCTGCTAAGCTGCACTGAACATCAGTCACATGCTTTCCTTCATCTCTAGGACTGATGCTCATATAAGAACTGCTTCTTAATTATCTCTGTATTTCACCTCCTAGCACAGCAGGTTCCTTGTTTTTCAACTGAACCATGTCAATGAGTCTTATGAGTTGACAGCCTCAGAGATGGAGAGTGCCCCTTGAAGGGTGCACCCATTCTATTTCCTGGTTGGATCCTTACAATGGGGTTCTAGTCAGCTTGGGCTGCTGAAACAAACAGATGATAGATTGGGTGGTGTAAACAAGAGGGATTTTGTTTTTATAGATCCATGCAAAAGTCCAAGATCAAGGTACTAATGGATCACCTCCTAGATAGGGGCCTGCTTCCTGACTCATATGGCCAGCCACCTTCTCACTGAGCATCAACATGACCTTTCCACTCTGCTAGTGCATGGAGAGAGACCTCTGAGTCCTCCTTTTCTTTTAAGAACACTAATTAATTCTGAGAACTCCACTCTCATGACTGAATCAAACCTAAGTGCCTCTGAGAGATCCCACCTCTAAATACCATGACATGAAGGCAAGGGCTCCAACATATGAATTTTTTTTTTGAGATAAAGAGACATCCAACACAGAACAATGGGAAAGGTCAACTCCTGAATTAAGAGTCCACATGATACAAACTATGGGAACTATTGTGCCTACCCAGCATGCCAGCACCTGCCACTAAGCATAGAATTTCTGAACACTGTTTCATTTTCCTGATCAAAGAGACTATTCTTCTCACCAACACCTGTCTCCACACACATGCATATGCACATGCACAAACACACACACACACACACACACACAATGCATGGTTATCATGACAATAAATGCTACCATGTTAGTAAATCATGACTTAGACTTTAAAAATTCATGGTCATGATCTGGCACAATATCACTATAGCTGAATGGTATGTAGATGGGAAAATAAATAATTTCAGTCCAATAAATATTGATCCTTTGGAATTTTGGAACAGAAATTAAGGAGAAAAATTAGGTTTCTCTATAAGTGTCTGAAGTAATACAAGCAAAATTCAGGAGTTTCAATTCATCATGTTCCATACGGATTGAGCAAAACATATAGAGAAAGTCTATCTTCAGATAGAAAGAACAAAGCACAGGCAAAGAGCAGAGAAATCTGGAGACCAAAGGGCACTGAGCTTCAGTCTCATACCACTCACATGGACTGCGGAAATGAGCAGGGGTTTCGATCCTCATATCAAATAAAGTAGGCTTCAAGCCAAAGTTAATCAAAAGGAATAAATAAGAACATTTTGCATTGCTCAAGGGAACCATACATTAATAAGACATAACAATTACAAATATATATGCTCCAAACATTGGAGCATTTACATTCATCAAACAAACTCTTACCAAGTTCAAATAGATGACAACATAATAATTCTGGGTGGCTTTAACACACCTGTTTCACCACTGGATAGATCTTCCAAACAAAACCTTAACAAAGAAACTATAGAACTCAATAAAACAATCAATAACTTTTTTTTTAGAGAGAGAGAGAGAAAGAAAGAATTTTTTAGTTTTTTTTTTTTTTTTTTTAGTTTTCAGTGGACACATCTTTATTTTATTTTATGTGTTGCTGAGGATCGAACCCAGCACCCTGTGCATGCCAGGTGAGTGCATTACCGCTTGAGCCACATCCCCAGCCCAACAATCAATAACTTTGACTGAACTGACACATATAGAATATTTCATCCTTCAATGAATGAATACATTTTCTTTTCAGCAGAACATGGATCCTTCTCTAAAATAGACCATATATCTTTAAATCTATTGATGCGATGAATTTATTGACTTATTGATTTCCATATGTTAAACCAACTTGCATCCCTGGGCTGAATCCCACTTGATCATGGTGCATAATCTTTTTTCTATAGGTTTGTATTTAATTTGCCAGAATTTTATTGAGGATTTTCGCATCTATGTTCATTAGAGATATTGGTCTGAAGTTTTCTTTCTTTGATGTGTCTTTGCCTGGTTTTGGAATCAGGGTGATATTGGCCTCATAGAATGAGTTTGGAAGTTCTCTCTCTCTCTCTCTCTCTCTCTCTCTCTCTCTCTCTCTCTCTCTCTTTCTCTCTCTCTCTCTCTCTATTTCCTGAAATAAATTGGAGAGTATTGGCATTAGTTTTTCTTTAAAGGTCTTGTAGAACTCAGCTGTGTGTCCATCCTGTCCTGGGATTTTCTGGGTTGGTAGACTTTTGATGGCATCTGCTATTTCGTCACTTGAAATTGTTCTGTTTAAATTGTGTCTATAATCCTGATTAAATTTGAGCAAATTATATGACTAGACATTTGTCGATGCCTTCAATAGTTTCTATTTTATTGAAGTACAAGTTGTTGAAATAATTTCTAATTATCTTCTGTATCTCTTGTTGTGATATTCCTTTTTCATCATGTATGTTAGTGATTTGAGTTTTCTCTCTCCTTCTCTGTCAATTTTATTTATTTTTTCAAAAGAACCAACTTTTTGTTCTGTCAACTTTTTCAATTGTGTTTTTTTTGTTTCAATTTCATTGATTTCAGCTCTGATTTTAATTATTTCCTGTCTTCTGCTGCTTTTGGTGTTGGTTTGTTCTTCTTTGTCTATGGCTTTGAGTTGGAATATTAATCAGCAATAAAAGAGAATAAAAGCATGGCACTTGCAGGTAAATGGATGGAGTTAGAGAAGACAATGCTAAGAGAAGTTAGCAAACCCCCCCAAAAAAATGCTGAATGTTTTCTTTGATATTAGGAGGCTGATTCATAGTGAAATAGGGAGGGAGAGCATGGGACGAATAGATGAACTCTAGATAAGGCAGAGGGGTTGGAGGGGAAGGGTTTTTCACTTTTTTATTTTATTTTTATGTGGTACTAAGGATCAAACCCATTGACTCACATATGCTAGGCAAGTGCTCTGCCATTGAGCTACAGTCTCAGCCCGATTTTTTACTTTTTATAAGATTGTCTACAATAGCATTTCTATGTATCTATAAGGTGATCAAATAAAAATAGGACTAAATTCCCACTCTTCTTTAAAGTCTTTTAGATCCCTTTCTTTCTTTTTTTAAAAAAAATTTTGTTACTCTTCTCTGTTATTTTAAGGAACATGTCCTCCATGAGGGAGAAGGGAAGGAAATTTAAGTACAAAAACATGAGTATATTTTATGGTTAGGGACTTCTCCATTTGATGATCTCTCTTTGCTATTGAGAGTGTCATAAGGCCACAAAGTCATTTATCAAAAGAAAATTGATTTATGTTTTGTTTTATCTACTCATTCATTTGGCAAACACTTATTAAGTGTTCCTTTTATGTGTCAGGCACCATGAATGTTGCTAGAGATAGAAGAATATAAGGTAGCAACTTACAGCACAGTAGGGGAGACTAACATGAAAGAAATCATCACATAAATAAGTGTCTAATTAAAATTTTATCAGTTTAAAATAGGGTTCACATTAGGATTCTTTGTGTAAGTGGAACTTCAGATCAGTCATGAAAATTAGGTATAGTTACCAATCAGAAAATTGAAGAAGGAAGACTCCAACCAAGAGAATCTCACTGATGACAGTGAGGGTAAAAATTCCTCACAAGTTCAGTATTGGGAAAGAACCAACATGGCAGCAGGGCAAAGCATGCCAATGGGAGGAAGCCAAAGTGACCCTTGGTGTGTCTCTATGTTGCCTAGTCCTTAAAGCAAAACCGAAAGCTTGAGTTATATAATAACGTTGATAGGAAGCCATTTAGGGATGTATTTGTTAAACATAGCAGGAAGTACTAGATGTGAGAAGCTGCTCAATAATGGCATAACTGATCCAGAACTTTTAAATTTCTTTTCTACCATCTTGAGTGTATGTACTTCCTTTTCTTGTCTCATCCCTGAGAATCAGTGTTCCACTCCAGCACTCCTACCTACTTATCATGGCAAGTCCAGATGGAGGGGCAAAATGGTCAAAGTGGCTCTACAGCTCCCTCTACAACTCAAGAGACCCTTCCCTATTAATTCCACCATCAACTCATTAATCAAAAAAGTGTCTGTTTCCAAGCTCTGTGGTAGAACACTGCAAGGAACAGAGAATGTGAGAGGCTTTGTGTAGCCAATCACATTATCTACCTCTGTGATTCTTTTACACAGTATCCCTGCTTCCCATGAAGACACTCAGTGTGAGATGTGATCACCTCCTCTGTACCTCCAGAGTTTTATCTCAGAATCTCATTCCATTCCAAACCCAAGGTGTTTGCATTATGGATAGTTCTCTGTGCCATGTTAAGACCCCGATTTAAAAGAATACCTCGCTCTTCCAAGCCCAATGAACAGATCAGACAGTAAATATCAGATAGGCTGAGTTGTCCTTGGGATGGTTACTGCAGAGGGATGGCGAGAGGATGATATCTGGAAAAAGTGTTCTTATAGGGTAGTATTCTCTCTGGACCAATGATTCATCAGCACCTACGGACGACATTGCTATATCGATCTTCCGAAAGCAGAAATGGTTTTAGAAACTAGTTTCCATATATTTCTTTTCATACCTCCTCCTCCTCCTCTCTATGTAGACAGCTCAAATGACATTCAGTTACTCGCCCTCCATATGTCTGTGATTTAATTATAATTCACACTGTCAGGGAGGGATGCTAAATCACAGAGGTCTGTCAAAGCAGGCTGGCACAGCATGGGAATTTTCCATGCTCATTTCTTCTCTAAATTCAAATTTATATTAATGGCCATTATTCCTCAGGAATCTTCCCTAAGAAGTACTGTCCACCAAGAAAGACCGAAAAATCAACCACATATCGCCTCAAGCAGAGAACCGCTTCTGGTAAATTGCCAGAAAGCAAACTTAAGATGCAATCAAAGCCTCATGATAACACTGTTGCCATTTTAAAAGCTAACCACATGTGACTCATCCAGCTTATTGTTTGTGGACAAGACGGTATTAACTACCTTACCACAAAGGTAGCAATCAGAAATAGAACAAATTTGCCTGACACAAACTAAATATGAATTGAAAGAAGAGTCACCAAGAATAGACACCTGAAGGGCCATTAAATTTCTTTGAAATTAATTGTATGGACTAGACCATGAGAAAAAGCATTTCTTTGGCTAAAACATCATGTTGAGCTTGTTTAGCGTAAACAACAAAACCTTGTTAAACTAGCAAACCCCAAGAGATTTTCAAATACACTATCTCTCTTACTTTAAAATATCCTCCTTACTGAACGCAGCTGCACACACCTGTAACTCTAGCAGCTTGAAAGGCTGAGACAGTGGGATCAAGAGTTCAAAGCCAGCGTCAGCTATTTGGCAAAACCCTGTCTCCAAAAAAAAAAAAAAAAAAAAA